>NC_092174.1:48806172-48881172 GCF_045791955.1 Oncorhynchus clarkii lewisi
ATAGTTAAAGTGGCTAGTGATACATGTATTACATAAGGATACAGTCGATGATATAGAGTACAGTATATACGTATGTATATGAGATGAATAATGTAGGGTAAGTAACATTATATAAGGTAGCATTGTTTAAAGTGGCTAGTGATATATTTACATAATTTCCCATCAATTCCCATTATTAAAGTGGCTGGAGTTGAGTCAGTGTCAGTGTGTTGGCAGCAGCCACTCAATGTTAGTGGTGGCTGTTTAACAGTCTGATAGCCTTGAGATAGAAGCTGTTTTTCAGTCTCTCGGTCCCAGCTTTGATGCACCTGTACTGACCTCGCCTTCTGGATGATAGCGGGGTGAACAGGCAGTGGCTCGGGTGGTTGATGTCCTTGATGATCTTTATGGCCTTCCTGTGACATCGGGTGGTGTAGGTGTCCTGGAGGGCAGGTAGTTTGCCCCCGGTGATGCGTTGTGCAGACCTCACTACCCTCTGGAGAGCCTTACGGTTGAGGGCGGAGCAGTTGCCGTACATGAACATGAACATGTAGTCTGTAGTCTTATAACAATAGAACATGTAGTCTGTAGTCTGTAGTCTTATAACAATAGAACATGTAGTCTGTAGTCTTATAACAGTAGAACACGTAGTCTGTAGTCTTATAACAGTAGAACATGTAGTCTGTAGTCTTATAACAGTAGAACACGTAGTCTGTAGTCTTATAACAATAGAACATGTAGTCTGTAGTCTGTAGTCTTATAACAATAGAACATGTAGTCTGTAGTCTGTAGTCTTATAACAGTAGAACTTTTAGTCTGTAGTCTTATAACAGTAGAACATGTAGTCTGTAGTCTTATAACAATAGAACATGTAGTCTGTAGTCTTATAACAGTAGAACATGTAGTCTATAGTCTGTAGTCTTATAACAATAGAACATGTAGTCTGTAGTCTGTAGTCTTATAACAGTAGAACATGTAGTCTGTATTCTGTAGTCTTACAACAATAGAACATGTAGTCTGTAGTCTGTAGTCTTATAACAATAGAACATGTAGTCTGTGGTCTGTAGTCTGTAGTCTTATAACAATAGAACATGTAGTCTGTAGTCTGTAGTCTTATAACAATAGAACATGTAGTCTGTAGTCTTATAACAATATAACATGTAGTCTGTAGTCTTATAACAGTAGAACATGTAGTCTGTAGTCTGTAGTCTTATAACAGTAGAACATGTAGTCTGTAGTCTGTAGTCTTATAACAGTAGAACATGTAGTCTGTAGTCTGTAGTCTTATAACAATAGAACATGTAGTCTGTAGTCTTATAACAGTAGAACATGTAGTCTGTAGTCTGTAGTCTTATAACAGTAGAACATGTAGTCTGTAGTCTGTAGTCTGTAGTCTTATAACAGTAGAACATGTAGTCTGTAGTCTGTAGTCTTATAACAATAGAACATGTAGTCTGTAGTCTGTAGTCTTATAACAATAGAACATGTAGTCTGTAGTCTGTAGTCTTATAACAATATAACATGTAGTCTGTAGTCTGTAGTCTTATAACAGTAGAACCTGTAGTCTGTAGTCTTATAACAATAGAACATGTAGTCTGTAGTCTGTAGTCTTATAACAAATCAAATCAAATCAAATCAAATTTTATTTGTCACATACACATGGTTAGCAGATGTTAATGCGAGTGTAGCGAAATGCTTGTGCTTCTAGTTCCGACAATGCAGTAATAACCAACAAGTAATCTAACTAACAATTCCAAAACAACTGTCTTGTACACAGTGTGAGGGGATAAAGAATATGTACATAAGGATATATGAATGAGTGATGGTACAGAGCAGCATAGGCAGATACAGTAGATGGTATCGAGTACAGTATATACATATGAGATGAGTATGTAAACAAAGTGGCATAGTTAAAGTGGCTAGTGATACATGTATTACATAAGGATACAGTCGATGATATAGAGTACAGTATATACGTATGCATATGAGATGAATAATGTAGGGTAAGTAACATTATATAAGGTAGCATTGTTTAAAGTGGCTAGTGATATATTTACATAATTTCCCATCAATTCCCATTATTAAAGTGGCTGGAGTTGAGTCAGTGTCAGTGTGTTGGCAGCAGCCACTCAATGTTAGTGGTGGCTGTTTAACAGTCTGATAGCCTTGAGATAGAAGCTGTTTTTCAGTCTCTCGGTCCCAGCTTTGATGCACCTGTACTGACCTCGCCTTCTGGATGATAGCGGGGTGAACAGGCAGTGGCTCGGGTGGTTGATGTCCTTGATGATCTTTATGGCCTTCCTGTGACATCGGGTGGTGTAGGTGTCCTGGAGGGCAGGCAGTTTGCCCCCGGTGATGCGTTGTGCAGACCTCACTACCCTCTGGAGAGCCTTACGGTTGAGGGCAGAGCAGTTGCCGTACATGAACATGAACATGTAGTCTGTAGTCTTATAACAATAGAACATGTAGTCTGTAGTCTGTAGTCTTATAACAATAGAACATGTAGTCTGTAGTCTTATAACAATATAACATGTAGTCTGTAGTCTGTAGTTTTTTGACAGTAGAACATGTAGTCTGTAGTCTTATAACAATAGTTAGAAGAGTTTCTGTCAGCTGAAGGCAACTAATTTCCCTATAAGGTAATGCATGGCAACAATCCCTTTCTCTCTTTCTCTCTATTTACAGGGACCAGTCGGGCCTCCGGGACCTGCAGGAGCTGATGTGAGTCTAAATCAAGTTTTATCTTTGTCCTCTAACCCTTGACCTCTAACCCCTGACCTTTATCTTTAAACGATAATGCTGACCCATAACTCTTAAACAGTATCCGATAAGCCCTGAGCTCTTATTGAGAACCCTACTGTTCTGGGATTGATGCTATTGAAGACATGGAAGACATTTGGAAGAGTCTAGAATATCTTCCTGAGATGAAAACAGAACAGACCCTGGGAGTCGGGGTGGGAGACCCTGTAGAGGACTGGAGAGAGAGGGGGAGGGGTGTGAGGAGAAACAGAGAGACAGAGAGAAAAAGAGAGAGAGAAAATGAGAGGGCGGGCGCGGGGGAGAAGCAGAGAGAAAGAGGGAAACAGAGAGCGTAACCGAGAGAGAGCGTAACAGAGAGAAAGAGAGAGAGAGAGAGAGAGAGAGAGAGAGAGAGAGAGAGAGAGAGAGAGAGAGAGATAGAGAGAGAGAGAGAGAGAGAGAGAGAGAAAAGATGGCAGTTCCAGCTGTAAGCTGTTCGGTAATGAGAACAGTCTGGCCTCTCAGACGCCATTTTGTAGGTGACTCTTGGAAGACATTTGGAAGAGTCTAGTATATCTTCCTGAGATGAAAATGGAAAAAATGCTGGGAGTTGGGGTAGGAGACCCTGTAGAGGACTGGAGTATTTAATAAAACACCACGAGGAGACAGAGAGAGAGGAATAAACAGAGAGAGGGAGAGAGGGCAGAGAGAGAGGAATAAACAGAGAGAGGGAGAGGGAGAGAGGGCAGAGAGAGAGGAATAAACAGAGAGAGGGAGAGGGAGAGAGGGCAGAGGGAGAGGGCAGTTACAGCAATCGGCTGTTCAGTAAGGAGAACAGTCTGGCCTCTCATATGTCATTTTGTAGGGTGACTCAGCGTCACCATGGCAACCTCGCTCTACCCCGCCATATCCTCGTTCTAAATCCCGACTCCTCAGAGTACTACTACAGTTGAAGTCGGAAGTTGACATACACTTAGGTTGGAGTTATTAAAACTCGTTTTTCATCCACTCCACAAATTTCTTGTTAACAAACTATAGTTTTGGCAAGTTGGTTAGGACATCTACTTTGTGCATGACACAAGTACTTTTTCCAACAATTGTTTACAGACAGATTATTTCATTAATAATTTACTGTATCACAATTTCAGTGGGTCAGAAGTGTACATACACTAATTTGACTGTGCCTTTAAACAGCTTGGAAAATTCCAGAAAATGATGTCATGGCTTTAGAAGCTTCTGCTAATTGACATCATTTGAGTCAATTGCAGGTGTACCTGTGGATGTGGATGTATTTCAAGGCCTACCTTCAAACTCGGTGCCTCTTTGCTTGACATCATGGGAAAATCAAAAGAAATCAGCCAAGACCTCAGATAAAGAATTGTAGACCTCCACAAGTCTGGTTCATCCTTGGGAGCAATTTCCAAACACCTGAAGGTACCACGTTCATCTGTACAAATAATAGTACGCAAGTATAAACACCATGGGACCACTCAGCCGTCATACCACTCAGGTATGAGGTGCAAATCAATCCCAGAACAACAGCAAAGGACCTTGTGAAGATGCTGGAGGAAACAGGTACAAAAGTATCTATATCCACAGTAAAACGAGTCCTATATTGACATAACCTGAAAGGGCGCTCAGCAAGGAAGAAGTCACTGCTCCAAAACCGCCATAAAAAAGCCAGACTATGGTTTGCAACTGCACATGGGGACAAAGATCGTACTTTTTGGAGAAATGTCCTCTAGTCTGCTGAAACAAAAATAAAACTGTTTGGCCATAATGACCATCGTTATGTTTGGAGGAAAAAGTGGGAGGCTTGCAAGCCGAAGAACACCATCCCAACCATGAAGCACGGGGGTGGCAGCATCATGTTGTGGGCGTACTTTGCTACAGGAGGGACTGGTGCACTTCACAAAATAGATGGCGTCATGTGGAATTGTTGAAAAATTATGTGGATATATTCAAGCAACATCTCAAGACATCAGTCAGGAAGTTAAAGCTTGGTCGCAAATGGGTCTTCCAAATGGACAATGACCCCAAGCATACTTCCAAAGTTGTGGCAAAATGGCTAAAGGACAACAAAGTCAAGGTATTGGAGTGGCCATCACAAACCCTGACCTTCAATTCTATAGAAAATGTGTGGGCAGAACTGAAAAGGCATGTGCGAGCAAGGAGGCCTTCAAACCCGACTCAGTTACACCAGCTCTGTCAGGAGGAATGGGCCAAAATTCACCCAACTTATTGTGGGAAGCTTGTGGAAGACTACCCAAAGCATTTGACCCAAGTTAAACAATTTAAAGGCAATGCTACCAAATACTAATTGAGTGTATGTAAACTTCTGACCCACTGGGAATGTGATGAAAGAAATTAAAGCTGAAATAAATCACTCTCTCTACTATTATTCTGACATTTCACAATTTTAAAATAAAGTGGTGATCCTAACTGACCTAAGATAGGGAATTTTTACTTGGACTAAATGTCAGGAATTGTGATAAACTGAGTTTAAATGTATTTGGCTAAGGTGTATGCAAACTTCCGACTTCAACTGTATATTAGGAGTCTATAACACTTCATCAGGTTGTAAACTAACACTACAGGAGGAGATGAGATAATATACTGTGCAATACTATTTATCATTACTGTAATCTTACAAAAATATATATACTGTACAAACATTGAGTAAATAATCATTATGTACTGTATGCACACAAATCTTATTTCTCTTTTCAAATCAAGAAGTTAATTAAACAGCATGATCGTTACACAGGTGCACCTTGTGCTGGGGACAATAAAAGGCCACTGTAAAATGTGCAGTTTTGTCACAACACAATTCCACAGATGTCTCAAGTTTTGAGTGAGCGTACAATTGGCATGCTGACTACAGGAATGTCCATGTCTGAGCTGTTGCCAGAGAATTGAACGTTCATTTCTCTACCATAAACCGCCTCCAACGTCATTTTAGAGAATTTGGCAGTATGTCCAACTGGCCTCACAATGTAACCACGCCAGCCCAGGACCTCCACATCCGGCTTCTTCACCTGCGGGACCATCTGAGGGGAGGGGGAAGGGAGTACTAAGGCGTACTTATGTCTGTAATAAAGCCCTTTTGTGGGGTAAAACTCATAATTCTGATTGGCTGGGCCTGGCTCCCCAGTGGGTGGGCTATATATATTGTACATCTATATAACTGTTATCTATATATATTTAACATCTATATATATATATATTTTACGCTGCTGCTACTCTCTGTTCGATCTTATATGCATAGCCTCTTTAACTATACACTCATGTACACACTACCTCAATTGCCCCGACCAACCAGTGCTCCCGCACATTGGCTAACCGGGCTATCTGCATTGTGTCCCACCACCCGCCAAACCCTCTTTTTACGCTGCTGCTACTCTCTGTTTATCATATATGCAGAGTCACTTTAACCATATCTACATGTACATACTACCTCAATCAGCCTGACTAACAGGTGTCTGTATAGAGCCTTGCCACTCTTATTTCAAATGTCTTTTTACTGTTGTTTTATTTCTTTACTTACCTACACACACATCTTTTTTGCACTACTGGTTAGAGCTTGTAAAGCATTTCACTGTAAAACCTGTTGTATTCGGCACACGTGACAAATAAACTTTGATTTGATTTTATATCTATATATATTAAACATCTATATAACTTATCTAAATTTATTGAACATCTGTTTAACTGTTATCTCTATAACTGTTATCTATATTTATTGAACATCTCTATAACTGTTATCTATATAAACTAAGCAAAAAATGTACGTCCCTTTTTCAGGACCCTGTCTTTCAAAGATAAATCGTATAAATCCAAAATAACTTCACAGATCTTCATTGTAAAGGGTTTAAACACTGTTTTCCATGCTTGTTCAATGAACCATAAACAATTAATGAACATGCACCTGTGGAACGGTCGTTAAGACACTAACAGCTTACAGACGGTAGGCAATTAAGGTCACAGTTATGAAAACTTAGGACACTAAAGAGGTCTTTCTACTGACTCTGAAAAACACCAAAAGAAAGATGCCCAGGGTCCCTGCTCATCTGCATGCTGCAAGGAGGCATGAGGACTGCAGATGTGGCCAGGGTCCCTGCTCATCTGCGTGAACGTATCTTAGGCATGCTGCAAGGAGGCATGAGGACCGCAGATGTGGCCAGGGCAATACATTGCAATGTCCATACTGTGAGACGCCTAAGACAGCGCTATAGGGAGACAGGACAGACAGCTGATCGTCCTCGCAGTGGCAGACCACGTGTAACAACACCTGCACAGGATCAGTACATCCGAACATCACACCTGTGGGACCGGTACAGGATGGCAACAACAACTGTCCGAGTTACACCATGAACGCACAATCCCTCCATCAGTGTTCAGACTGTCCGCAATAGTCTGAGAGAGGCTGGACTGAGGGCTTGTAGGCCTGTTGTAAGGCAGGTCCTCACCAGACATCACTGGCATCAACGTCGAGCTCAAACCCACCGTCGCTGGACCAGACAGGACTGGCAAAAGGTGCTGTTCACTGACGAGTCATGGTTTTGTCTCACCAGGGGTAATAGTCGGATTCGCATTTATCGTGGAAGGAATGAGCATTACACTGAGGCCTGTACTCTGGAGCGGGATCAATTTGGAGGTGGAGGGTCCGTCATGGTCTGGGGCGGTGTGTCACAGCATCATTGGACTGAGCTTGTTGTCATTGCAGGCAATCTCAACGCTGTGCGTTACAGGGAAGACATCCTCCTCCCTCATGTGGTACACTTCCTGCAGGCTCTTCCTGACATGACCCTCCAACATGACAATGCCACCAGCCATACTGCTCCTTCTGTGCGTGATTTCCTGCAAGACAGGAATGTCAGTGTTCTGCCATGGCCAGCGAAGAGCCCGGATCTCAATCCCATTGAACACGTTTGGGACCTGTTGGATCGGAGGGTGAGGGCCAGGACCATTCCCCCCAGAAATGTCTGGGAACTTGCAGGTGCCTAGTTGGAAGAGTGGGGTAACATCTCACAGCAAGAACTGACACATCTGGTGCAGTCCATGAGGAGGAGATGCACTGCAGTACTTAATGCAGCTGGTGGCCACACCAGATACTGACTGTTACTTTTGATTTTGACCCCCCTTTGTTCAGGGACACATTATTCCATTTCTGTTAGTGACATGTCTGTGGAACTTGTTCAGTTTATGTCTCAGTTGTTAAATCTTGTTATGTTCATACAAATATTTACACATGTTAAGTTTGCTCAAAATAAACGCAGTTGACAGTGAGAGGACATTTCTATTTTTGCTGAGTTTATATTGAACAACTGTATAACTTATCTCTATATTCTGTTCATCTACATAACTGTGATCTATATAAATGTTGCCTCTATATTCTGTACATCTATATAACTGTTATCTATTTAACTGTTATCTATATGTATTGAACATCGATATAACTGTTGTCTCTATATTCTGTACATCTATATAACTGTTATCTATATTACTGTTATCTATATGTATTGAACATCTATATAACTGTTATCTATATTACTGTTATCTATATTACTGTTATCTAAATGTATTGAACATCTATATAACTGTTATCTATATAACTGTTATCTATATTACTGTTATCTATATAACTGTTATCTATATTACTGTTATCTATATTACTATTATCTATATTACTGTTATCTATATTACTGTTATCTATATGTATTGAACATCTATATAACTGTTATCTATATAACTGTTATCTATATTACTGTTATCTATATAACTGTTATCTATATTACTGTTATCTATATTACTATTATCTATATTACTGTTATCTATATTACTGTTATCTATATGTATTGAACATCTATATAACTGTTATCTATTTAACTGTTATCTATATTACTGTTATCTATATAACTGTTATCTACATTACTGTTATCTACAGGAATGTGAGATTCTGGATATCATCATGAAGCTTTGCTGTAAGTCTGCCCCCCCACCCCCCACCCCCCCACACACACACACACACACTGCTGTAAGTCTGCCCCCCCCCCCCACATACACACACACTGCTGTAAGTCTGCCCCCCCCCCACACACACTGCTGTAAGTCTGCCCCCCCCCACACACTGCTGTAAGTCTGCCCTTCCCCCACACACACACACACACACTGCTGTAAGTCTGCCGCCCCCCCCCCCCACACACACACACACACACACTGCTGTAAGTCTGCCCCCCCCCCCCCCCCCCCCCACACTCTGCTGTAAGTCTGCCCCCCCCCCACACACACACACACACACTGCTGTAAGTCTGCCCCCCCCCACACACACACACACACTGCTGTAAGTCTGCCACCCCCCCCCCCCCCCACACACACACACACACACACTGCTGTAAGTCTGCCCCCCCCCCCCCCCCACACACACACACACACACACACACACACACTGCTGTAAGTCTGCCGCCCCCCCACACACACACACTGCTGTAAGTCTGCCCCCCCCCCCCCCCCACACACACACAGAAACTCAGACACACTGGAATGACTAACATTGTGTTCTTGTTTAATTTGTTTCCTACAGCATGCTGTGGTGAGTCCATCCCACCATCTCATTGGCTTCTGAGTTTATCTTATAGCTCTCCAGTCACCATTATGCCCATACTCTGTCTGTCTGTCTGTCTGTCTGTCTGTCTGTCTGTCTGTCTAATGTGTCTGTCTGTCTAATGTGTCTGTCTGTACATGATGTGTCTGACTAATGTGTCTGTCTGTCTAATGTGTCTGTCTGTCTAATGTGTCTGTCTGTACATGATGTGTCTGACTAATGTGTCTGTCTGTCTAATGTGTCTGTCTGTCTAATGTGTCTGTCTGTACATGATGTGTCTGACTAATGTGTCTGTCTAATGTCTGTCTAATGTCTGTCTGTCTGTCTAATGTCTGTCTGTCTGTCTGTCTGTCTGTCTGTCTGTCTGTCTGTCTGTCTGTCTGTCTAATGTTTATGTTTGTCTGTCTAATGTGTCTGTCTGTCTAATATGTCTGTCTGTCTAATGTGTCTGTCTGTCTAATGTGTCTGTCTGTCTAATGTGTCTGTCTGTACATGATGTGTCTGACTAATGTGTCTGTCTGTCTAATGTGTCTGTCTGTCTAATGTGTCTGTCTGTACATGATGTGTCTGACTAATGTGTCTGTCTAATGTCTGCCTAATGTCTGTCTGTCTGTCTAATGTCTGTCTGTCTGTCTGTCTGTCTGTCTAATGTTTCTGTTTGTCTGTCTAATGTGTCTGTCTAATGTGTCTGTCTGTCTAATATGTCTGTCTGTCTAATGTGTCTGTCTAATGTGTCTGTCTGTCTAATGTGTCTGTCTGTCTAATATGTCTGTCTGTCTAATGTGTCTGTCTGTCTAATGTGTCTGTCTGTCTAATGTGTCTGTCTGTACATGATGTGTCTGACTAATGTGTCTGTCTGTCTAATGTGTCTGTCTGTCTAATGTGTCTGTCTGTACATGATGTGTCTGACTAATGTGTCTGTCTAATGTCTGTCTAATGTCTGTCTGTCTAATGTCTGTCTGTCTGTCTGTCTGTCTGTCTGTCTAATGTTTATGTTTGTCTGTCTAATGTGTCTGTCTGTCTAATATGTCTGTCTGTCTAATGTGTCTGTCTGTCTAATGTGTCTGTCTGTACATGATGTGTCTGACTAATGTGTCTGTCTGTCTAATGTGTCTGTCTGTCTAATGTGTCTGTCTGTACATGATGTGTCTGACTAATGTGTCTGTCTAATGTCTGTCTAATGTCTGTCTGTCTGTCTAATGTCTGTCTGTCTGTCTGTCTGTCTGTCTGTCTAATGTTTCTGTTTGTCTGTCTAATGTGTCTGTCTAATGTGTCTGTCTGTCTAATATGTCTGTCTGTCTAATGTGTCTGTCTAATGTGTCTGTCTGTCTAATGTGTCTGTCTGTCTAATATGTCTGTCTGTCTAATGTGTCTGTCTGTCTAATGTGTCTGTCTGTCTAATGTGTCTGTCTGTACATGATGTGTCTGACTAATGTGTCTGTCTGTCTAATGTGTCTGTCTGTCTAATGTGTCTGTCTGTACATGATGTGTCTGACTAATGTGTCTGTCTAATGTCTGTCTAATGTCTGTCTGTCTAATGTCTGTCTGTCTGTCTAATGTTTCTGTTTGTCTGTCTAATGTGTCTGTCTGTACATGATGTGTCTGACTAATGTGTCTGTCTGTCTAATATGTCTGTCTGTCTAATATGTCTGTCTGTCTAATGTGTCTGTCTGTCTAATGTGTCTGTCTGTCTAATATGTCTGTCTGTCTAATGTGTCTGTCTAATGTGTCTGTCTGTCTAATATGTCTGTCTGTCTAATGTGTCTGTCTAATGTGTCTGTCTGTCTAATGTGTCTGTCTGTCTAATGTGTCTGTCTAATGTGTCTGTCTGTCTAATATGTCTGTCTGTCTAATGTGTCTGTCTGTCTAATGTGTCTGTCTGTCTAATGTGTCTGTCTGTCTAATATGTCTGTCTGTCTAATGTGTCTGTCTGTCTAATGTGTATATCTGTCTAATATGTCTGTCTGTCTAATGTGTCTGTCTGTCTAATGTGTCTGTCTGTACATGATGTGTCTGACTAATGTGTCTGTCTGTCTAATGTGTCTGTCTGTACATGATGTGTCTGACTAATGTGTCTGTCTGTCTAATGTGTCTGTCTGTACATGATGTGTCTGACTAATATGTCTGTCTAATATGTCTGTATGTCTAATGTGTCTGTCTGTCTAATGTGTCTGTCTGTCTAATGTGTCTCTCTGTACATGATGTGTCTGACTAATGTGTCTGTCTGTCTAATGTGTCTGTCCTGATGTAGAGTGTAAGTGTGGGCCCCTGGACCTGGCCTTCATCGTGGACAGTTCTGAGAGTATCGGCTCCACTAACTTCGCTCTAGCTAAGGACTTCATCATCACCGTCATAGACCGCCTTATTAAGGACCAGCAAGTCCATGTGAGTACTATTTTAAAAATACACTTTTACTAATACTTTATTTGAATAAACAAATCACATTACAGTCAAGAAGGATTTAAACATTTTTTTATTTCATTTTTTTGATTGAACCTTTATTTTAACTAGTCAAGTCAGTTAGGAACAAATTCTTATTTACAATGATGGCCAACACCGGCCAAATCCGGGCGACGCTGGGCCAATTGTGCGTCGCCCTATGGGACTCATGAATAAAAAGATTTGGGGTGTTCCAGAGGCGCAACTTCCACTGGGGACATGCCCCCCCCCCCCCCCCCAGTTATATCATTGGAATGTAATACAAAGCAATGCAATAGTGTGCTTTAGGACCATGTGGACGCCTCCGAGCGTCCCCCCCACTTCTAAAACCAATGTTGCGCCCCTGGAGATTTCTATGCCTGAAATTGAGACCAAAAAGCTTTTGTACACAATTTTGACTTTGGAATCTGACTTTATGTCTGTGGAATCTGACTTTATGTCTGTGGAATCTGACTTTATGTCTGTGGAATCTGACTTTATGTCTGTGGAATCTGACTGTATGTCTGTGGAATCTGACTTTATGTCTGTGGAATCTGACTTTATGTCTGTGGAATCTGACTTCATGTCTGTTGAATCTGACTTTATGTCTGTGGAATCTGACTTTATGTCTGTGGAATCTGACTTCATGTCTGTTGAATCTGACTTTGTTGAATCTGACTTTGTGGCTGTGGAATCTTTTTTTTTTATGTATTTTACCTTTATTTAACTAGGCAAGTCAGTTAAGAACAAATTCTTATTTTCAATGACGGCCTAGGAACAGTGGGTTAACTGCCCGTTCAGGGGCAGAACGACAGATTTGTACCTTGTCAGCTCGGGGGTTTGAACTTGCAACCTTCCGGTTACTAGTCCAACGCTCTAACCACTAGCCGTCGGGGCTACCGACTTTGTGACTGTGGAATCTGATTTTGTGGCAGAGGAGTCAGACATTGTGACTGTAGAATCTAACTTTGTGGCTGTGGAATCTGACTTTGTGGCTGTGGAATCTGACTTTGTGGCTGTGGAGTCAGACTTTGTGGCTGTGGAATCTGACTTTGTGGCTGTGGAATCTGACTTTGTGGCTGTGGAATCTGGCTTTGTGGCTGTGGAATCTGACTGTGGCTGTAGAATCTGACTTTGTGGCTGTGGAATCTGACTGTGGCTGTAGAATCTGGCTTTGTGGCTGTAGAATCTGACTGTGGCTGTAGAATCTGACTGTGGCTGTAGAATCTGGCTTTGTGGCTGTAGAATCTGACTGTGGCTGTAGAATCTGGCTTTGTGGCTGTAGAATCTGACTGTGGCTGTAGAATCTGACTGTGGCTGTAGAATCTGACTGTGGCTATAGAATCTGACTTTGTGGCTGTAGAATCTGACTTTGTGGCTGTAGAATCTGACTTTGTGACTGTGGAATCTGACTTTGTGGCTGTGGAATCTGACTTTGTGGCTGTGGAATCTGACTTTGTGGCTGTGGAATCTGACTTTGTGACTGTGGAATCTGACTTTGTGACTGTGGAATCTGACTTTGTGACTGTGAAATCTTACTTTGTGATTGTGGAGTCAGACTTTATGGCTGTGGAATCTGACTTTGTGACTGTAGAAGCTAGTTAAACCCAGGCACTTTTGCTGCACAAGGTGGGCTATGGGATTCATATTTGTTTGTGTGATTAACCGAGTATGAAACACTTTGAAAATAGCTACGGCAGCAATTTATTTTGCTATACATTTTACTCGCACATGTGCTCATACGTGTGTGTGTGTGTGTGTGTGTGTGTGTGTGTGTGTGTGTGTGTGTAGTTTGGTTTTAATGAGTCCAGGGTAGGCGTGGTGCAGTACAGTGGGGATGGAGCCCAGGAGGCTGTCAGACTGGGAGACCCCAACATTAACACACTGACTGAGCTCAAACAGTAAGTACACACACACACACACTCACTGAGCTCAAACAGTAAGTACACACACACACTGAGCTCAAACGGTAAGTATACACACACACACAGATACCCAATCATTACCCTGTATGTTGTGTGTAGGGCGGTGCGGGACCTGCGCTGGCTGGCTGAGGCCACCTATACAGGGGAGGCTCTGCAGTTCTCTCTGACCAACATGATTGACCGTCTGCAGCAGGAGAACCGCGTGGTCCTAGTGCTCACTGACGGACGTTCTGATATCACCAGAGATAAAACACCGCTCAACACACTCTGTGGGAAGGGCATCAAGGTGAGGAACACCACTCTGTGGGAAGGGCATCAAGGTGAGGAACACCACTCTGTGGGAAGGGCATCAGGGTGAGGGACACCACTCTGTAGGAAGGGCATCGAGGTGAGGGACACCACTCTGTGGGAAGGGCATCAAGTTGAGGGACACCACTCTGTGTGAAGGGCATCAGGGTGAGGGACACCACTCTGTAGGAAGGGCATCGAGGTGAGGGACACCACCCTGTAGGAAGGGCATCAAGGTGAGGAACACCACTCTGTAGGAAGGAACACCACTCTGTGTGAAGGGCATCAAGGTAAGGAACACCACTCTGTAGGAAGGGCATCAGGGTAAGGGACACCACTCTGTAGGAAGGGCATCAGGGTAAGGGACACCACTCTGTAGGAAGGGCATCAGGGTAAGGGACACCACTCTGTAGGAAGGGCATCAGGGTAAGGGACACCACTCTGTAGGAAGGGCATCAGGGTAAGGGACACCACTCTGTAGTACGATTTAGTACGACCAGCAACATCATATCACAACGCACAGTCCATTACACACACACACACACACACACACACACACACACACACACACACACACACACACACACACACACACACACACTAACACACAGACACACAGACACACACACACACACACACTAACCCTGCCCCCCTCTCTCTGTCAGGTGGGTGGTCTGGGAGTGAAGGACTACTCTGGCCGTCAGCCCAACCATGAACAGCTCAGTGCTGTGGTCTGTACGAGCGACCCTAAACCAGGCTTCTCCTTCGTACTGGAGAACTTCGCTGAGCTGCTGGATGACAGCTTCTTACAGAACCTCACCACACGCATCTGTGAAGGTACACACACACACACACACACACACACACACACACACACACACACACACACACACACACACACACACACACACACACTAGTGAACCCTGTGGTGTGGATACAGACTCTGTATGATGTGAAAATGATGTGAAAATGTCCTATTAATTTTGGTTTCTCTATTTCCTACAACAGATAAGAAGTGTCCCAACTACAAATGTCCCAGTAAGTCATGTGGTTTCTCTGTGGTTTCTCCTGTGGTTTCTCCTGTAGTTTATTCCGTGGTTTCTCCCATGGTTTCTCCTGTGGTTTCTCTGTAGTTTCTCCTGTGGTTTCTCCCGTGGTTTCTCCTGTGTTTTCTCTGTGGTTTCTCTCTGGTTTCTCCTGTGGTTTCTCCTGTGGTTTCTCCTGTGGTTTCTCCTGTGGTTTCCCTGTGGTTTCTCCTGTGGTTTCTCCTGTGGTTTATCTTGTGGTTTCTCTGTGGTTTCTCCTGTGGTGTCTCCTGTGGTTTCTCTGTGGTTTCTCCTGTGGTTTCTCCTGTGGTTTCTATGTGGTTTCTCTGTGGTTTCTCCTGTGGTTTCCCGGTGGTTTCTCTGTGGTTTCTCCTGTGGTTTCTCCTGTAGTTTCTCCTGTGGTTTCTCCTGTGGTTTCTCCTGTGGTTTCTCCTGTGGTTTCTCTGTGGTTTCTCATGTGGTTTCTCTGTGGTGTCTCCTGTGGTGTCTCTGTGGTGTCTCCTGTGATTTCTCCTGTGGTTTCTCCTGTGGTTTCTCCTGTGGTTTCTCTGTGGTTTCTCTATGCTTTCTCCTGTGGTTTCTCTGTGGTTTCTCCTGTGTTTTCTCCTGTGGTTTCTCCTGTGGTTTCTCCGTGGTTTCTCCATGGTTTCTCCTTGGTTTCTCCTGTGGATTCTCCGTCGTTTCTCCGTGGTTTCTCCATGGTTTCTCCTTGGTTTCTCCTGTGGATTCTCCGTCGTTTCTCTATGCTTTCTCTTGTGGTTTCTCCTGTGGTTTCTCCTGTGGTTTCTCCTGTTGTTTCTCCTGTGGTTTCTCCTGTGGTTTCTCTTGTGGTTTCTCTTGTGGTTTCTCCTGTGGTTTCCTCTATGGTTTCTCCTGTTGTTTCTCCTGTGATTTCTCTGTGGTTTCCTCTTTGGTTTCTCCTGTGTTTTCTTCTGTGGTTTCTCTGTGGTTTCTCTGTGGTTTCTCCTGTGGTTTCCCTGTGGTTTCTCCTGTGGTTTCTCCTGTAGTTTCTCTGTGGTTTATCCTGTGGTTTATCCTGTGGTTTCTCCTGTAGTTTCTCCTGTGGTTTCTCCTGTAGTTTCTCCTGTGGTTTCTCCTGTGGTTTCTCTGTTGTTTCTCCTGTGGTGTCTCCTGTGGTTTCTCTGTGGTTTCTCCTGTGGTTTCTTCTGTGGTTTCTCTGTGGTTTCTCTGTGGTTTCTCCTGTGGTTTCCCGGTGGTTTCTCTGTGGTTTCTCCTGTGGTTTCTCCTGTAGTTTCTCCTGTGGTTTCTCCTGTGGTTTCTCATGTGGTTTCCATGTGGTTTCTCCTGTGGTTTCTCCTGTGGTTTCTCTGTGGTTTCTCCTGTGGTTTCTCTGTGGTGTCTCCTGTGGTGTCTCTGTGGTGTCTCCTGTGATTTCTCCTGGGGTTTCTCTGTGGTGTCTCCTGTGATTTCTCCTGTGGTTTCTCCTGTGGGTTTTCCTGTGGTTTCTCCTGTGGCTTCTCTGTGGTTTCTCTGTGGTTTCTCCTGTGGTTTCTCTGTGGTTTCTCCTGTGGTTTCTCCTGTGGTTTCTCCTGTGGTTTCTCCGTGGTTTCTCCATGGTTTCTCTTTGGTTTCTCCTTTGGTTTGTCCGTCGTTTCTCTGTGGTTTTTCCTGTGGTTTCTCCTGTAGTTTCTCCTGTGGTTTCTCCTGTGGTTTCTCTTGTGGTTTCTCCTGTGGTTTCTCCTGTGGTTTCTCCTGTGGTTTTTCTGTGGTTTCCTCTGTGGTTTCTCCTGTGGTTTCTCCTGTGATTTCTCTGTGGTTTCCTCTATGGTTTCTCCTGTGGTTTCTCTGTGGTTTATCTGTGGTTTCTCCTGTGGTTTCCCTGTAGTTTCTCCTGTGGTTTCTCCTGTAGTTTCTCCTGTGGTTTCTCCTGTAGTTTCTCCTGTAGGTTCTCCTGTGGTTTCTCCTGTGGTTTCTCTTGTGGTTTCTCCTGTGGTTTTTCCTGTGGTTTCTCCTGTAGTTTCTCCTGTGGTTTCTCCTGTGGTTTCTCTTGTGGTTTCTCCTGTGGTTTCTCCTGTGGTTTCTCCTGTGGTTTTTCTGTGGTTTCTCCTGTGGTTTCTCCTGTGGTTTCTCCTGTGATTTCTCTGTGGTTTCCTCTATGGTTTCTCCTGTGGTTTCTCTGTGGTTTATCTGTGGTTTCTCCTGTGGTTTCCCTGTAGTTTCTCCTGAGGTTTCTCCTGTAGTTTCTCCTGTGGTTTCTCCTGTAGTTTCTCCTGTAGGTTCTCCTGTGGTTTCTCCTGTGGTTTCTCTTGTGGTTTCTCCTGTGGTTTCTCCTGTGGTTTCTCCTGTGGTTTCTCCTGTGGTTTTTCTGTGGTTTCCTCTGTGGTTTCCCCTGTGGTTTCTCTGTGGTTTCTCCTGTGGTTTCTCTGTGGTTTCCCTGTAGTTTCTTCTGTAGTTTATCCTGTTGTTTCTCCCGTGGTTTCTCCCGTGGTTTCTCCTGTGGTTTCTCCTGTGTTGTCTCTGTGGTTTCTCTGTAGTTTCTCCTGTGGTTTGTCTGTTGTTTCTCCTGTGGTTTCTCTCTGGTTTCTCCTGTGGTTTCTCCTGTATTTTCTCCTGTGGTTTCTCTGTGGTTTCTCCTGTGGTTTTCTTGTGGTTTCTCCTGTAGTTTCTCCTGTTGTTTCTCCTGTGGTTTCTCCTGTGGTTTCTCTGTGGTTTCTCCTGTGGTTTCTCTGTGATTTCTCCTGTGGTTTCTCCTGTGGTTTCTCCTGTGGTTTCTCCTGTGGTTTCTCTTGTGGTTTCTCCTGTGGTTTCTCTGTGGTTTCTCTGTGGTTTCCTCTACGGTTTTTCCTGTGGTTTCTCTGTGGTTTCCTCTATGGTTTTTCCTGTGGTTTCTCTGTGGTTTCCTCTATGGTTTTTCCTGTGGTTTCCCCTGTGGTTTCTCTTTGTAATCTTGTTTTGGGAGGACATTGTGTTGTCATTGTGTATTGTCTTCATGTTGTTTATCCTGTTGTTTCTGTCCTCCAGTCTCCTTCTCAGGGGACACAGACATCGTATTGATGATGGACAGTTCAGCCAGTGTGGGACAGAGGAACTTTGACTCCAGCAAGACCTTCGTCAAGCGTCTGGCTGAGCGCTTCCTGTCTGCAGAGAGGTCCGGCCGTGCTGCCGTGCGTGTCGCCGTGGGCCAGTACAGCCGTGAACGCCGCATGGAGGCGGAGCTGACCTCTAACCTCACCCTGCTGACCAGTAAGATTGAGGCCGCCACCTTCCAGAATGATGGGACTGACGTTACCAAGGCGATGGCCTTCGCCATGGAGAAATTCCAGACGTCAGGGGGCGGGAACAGGAAGAGGAAGCTAGTGCTGTTCTCTGACGGGAGATCTCAGGGCGTTACCGAGGCGATGCTGGAGAAGCGCGTACGGCTGGTGTCAGAGGCGGGAGTGGAGCTGTACGTTATCACCGTGGGCAACCAGGTGAGCGAGGCCAACCTGCGCTCGCTGGTCAGCAGGGGGAGGAGTTACGATGTCACCTACGCCCAGCGCCACCTGTTCCGCGTCCCAGACTACCCGTCTCTGCTGCGTGGCGTGTTCTACCAGACAGTGTCCCGCAGGGTCTCCCAGGCCTGAGTTCAGGGGCAAGGGCTGGGACCACATGCTTTAGAGTTTAGTCTCCCTCATTATGAATATCCATTCATATTTCATCACTCATTTACTGTGTTTTAGTTGGGTTTTTACGTCCGATAATGACAGAAGACAATTGTGTGTCAGACTGTGTAAGAGATTGTGTTAGACTGCATTCATGTGCTCTCAGAATTATCAAGAAAAATCCCAAGCGGAAAACTACTGAAAACCTCTTGTAACAGAAACTAGTTTCAGACGTCTGTAATGAGCTTCCATGTTGTAACATCTTCCTGTCAGACTGTTCCATAATTCCCAGTCAGGCTGTTCCCAGTTCCATAATTCCCAGTCAGGCTGTTCCCAGTTCCATAATTCCCTGTCAGGCTGTTCCCAGTTCCATAATTCCCTGTCAGGCTGTTCCCAGTTCCATTTTTCCCAGTCTGACTGTTCCCAGTTCCATAATTCTCTGTCAGACTGTTCCCAGTTCCATAATTCCCAGTCAGACTGTTCCCAGTTCCATAATTCCCTGTCAGACTGTTCCCAGTTCCATAATTCCTAGTCAGACTGTTCCCAGTTCCATAATTCCCAGTCAGACTGTTCCCAGTTCCATAATTCCCAGTCAGACTGTTCCCAGTTCCATAATTCCCTGTCAGACTGTTCCCAGTTCAATAATTCCCTGTCAGACTGTTCCCAGTTCCATAATTCCCAGTCAGACTGTTCCCAGTTCCATAATTCCCAGTCAGACTGCTCCCAGTTCCATAATTCCCAGGCAGACTATTCCCAGTTCCATAATTCCCAGTCAGATTGTTCCTAGTTCCATAATTCCCAGTCAGACTGTTCCCAGTTCCATAATTCCCTGTCAGACTGTTCCCAGTTCCATAATTCCCTGTCAGACTGTTCCCAGTTCCATAATTCCCAGTCAGACTGTTCCCAGTTCCATAATTCCCAGTCAGACTGTTCCCAGTTCCATAATTCCCAGGCAGACTATTCCCAGTTCCATAATTCCCAGTCAGATTGTTCCAAGTTCCATAATTCCTTGTCAGACTGTTCCCAGTTCCGTAATTCCCTGTCAGACTGTTCCCAGTTCCATAATTCCCAGTCAGACTGTTCCCAGTTCCATAATTCCCAGTCAGACTGTTCCCAGTTCCATAATTCCCAGGCAGACTGTTCCCAGTTCCATAATTCCCAGTCAGATTGTTCCAAGTTCCATAATTCCCTGTCAGACTGTTCCCAGTTCCATAATTCCCAGTCTGACTGTTCCTAGTTCCATAATTCTGAGCAGCACATGAATGCAGCATTAGACAGAAACGTTACTGTAAAGGAATGGTCGTTGTTGTTTGTAGATCAGAGACAGGACAGGATATGACATCACTACATCTTTTTTAAACATCAAAGTTAAACATTAAACATCCTCCCTGCAGATACCCTGGTCCTAATGAAGAACAGCTGGACACAGACTATTTGCGTACTCATGTGTGTGTGTGTGTGCGTGTGCGTGTGTGCAAACAGTGGAATGGTCTCTAATGTGTTATACATCATGTGGGAGTTCCTCATAAACAGTTTGTCTGAGGTCGCATGTTCAGATGCCTCACAAGTACACAAACATGCAACCACACACACAACCATACACACACACAACCACACTCAGACAGGAAAACATCTATTACCATGTTTGCACCGCCAACCCTGATGAGGTAAAGAAACCCTGAATGGTTTATGTCCCCTCTCTCTCTCTCGCTCTCTCTCTCTCTCACACACACACTCATTCCTCTCTGCATCAGCCTGATGAGGTAAAGAAACCCTGAATGGTTTATGTCTCCCTGTGACCCCTCTCTCTCTCTCTCTCTCTCTCTCTCGCTCTCTCTCTCTCTGCATCAGCCTGATGAACCATAACCCTTTGAAGGCTACTTTAAAGTTCCAAGTAACAGTTTCAGATGAATGGTTCACGGCCAGTTCCTCAGTGTCAGCATCAGTGGATCATGGTGCCAGTTGACCGCTGTAGCAGTGAATGGTGCCAGTTGACTGCTGTAGCAGTGAATGGTACTAGTTGACTGCTGTAGCAGTGAATGGTGCCAGTTGACTGCTGTAGCAGTGAATGGTACTAGTTGACTGCTGTAGCAGTGAATGGTGCCAGTTGACCGCTGTAGCAGTGAATGGTGCCAGTTGACCGCTGTAGTAGTGAATGGTGCCAGTTCACCGCTGTAGCAGTGAATGGTGCCAGTTGACCGCTGTAGAAGTGAATGGTGCCAGTTGACCGCTGTGGCAGTGAATGGTGCCAGTTGACCGCTGTAGAAGTGAATGGTGCCAGTTGACCGCTGTAGTAGTAAATGGTGCCAGTTCACCGCTGTAGCAGTGAATGGTGCCAGTTGACCGCTCTAGCAGTGAATGGTGCCAGTTGACCGCTGTAGCAGTGAATGGTGCCAGTTGACCACTGTAGAAGTGAATGGTGCCATTTGACCGCTGTAGCAGTGAATGGTGCCAGTTGACCGCTGTAGCAGTGAATGGTGCTAGTTAACGGCTGTAGCAGTGAATGGTGCCAGTTGACCGCTCTAGCAGTGAATGGTGCCAGTTGACTGCTGTAGCAGTGAATGGTGCTAGTTGACTGCTGTAGCAGTGAATGGTGCCAGTTGACTTCTGTAGCAGTGAATGGTGCCAGTTGACCGCTGTAGTAGTGAATGGTGCCAGTTGACCGCTGTAGCAGTGAATGGTGCTAGTTGACCGCTGTAGCAGTGGGCAACATCCTACTGATGATATTTTGATCTGAAACCAAACCAGCTGCCAGACAGGCTGCTAGAACACAGCTGATTCATTAAAGGCCTCTTCAACCAATTCATGTTTCTTGTTTTTTTTTATCAGTTAGTATGAAAAGTTTACTCAATATCCTGCACACACATGTCCGCATGCACGCGTACACACACACACACACACACACACACACACACACACACACACACACACACACACACACACACACACACACACACAGTGCGTTCAGAAAGTATTCAGACCCCTTGACTTTTTTCACATTTTGTTTACTTTAAGGGATTTAAATTAAACATGTTCCTGATCAATCTACACAAAATAACCCATAATGACAAAGCAAAAACAGTTTTTTTGAAGTGTTTGCTAATTTATTAAAAGTTAAAAACAGAAATACCTTATTTACATAACAGACCCTTTGCTATGAGACTAGAAATTGAGCTCAGGTGCATCCTGTTTCCATTGATCATTCTTGGGATGTTTCTACAACTTGATTGGAGTCCACCTGTGGTAAATTCAATTGATTGGACATGATTTGGAAAGGCACACACCTGTCTATATAAGCTCCCACGGTTGACAGTGAATGTCAGAGCAAAAACCAAGCCATGAAGTCGAAGGAATTGTCCGTAGAGCTCCTTGACAAGATTATGTTGAGGCACAGATCTGGGAAAGGGTACCCAAAAAATTTATTCAGTATTGATGGTCCCCAAGAACACACTGGCCTCGGCTCCCGGCTCCCGGCCGCCTGGACAAACTGAGCAATCAGGGGAGAAGGGCCTTAGTCAGGGAGGTGACCTCTCGAGATGGGAGAACCTTCCAGAAGAACAACCATCTCTGCAGCACTCCACCAATCAGGCCTTTATGGTAGAGTGGCCAGATGGAAGCCACTCCTTAGTAAAAGGCACATGACAGCCCACTTGGAGTTTGCCAAAAGGCACCTAAAGGACTCTCAGACCATGAGAAACAAGATTCTCTGGTCTGATGAAACCAAGATTGAACTATTTGGCGTGAATGTCAAGTGTCACGTCTGGAGGAAACCTGGCACCATCCCTACGGTGAAGCAAGGTCAAGTCAAATCAAATAACATTTTATTGGTCACATACACGTGTTTAGCAGATGTTATTGCGGGTGTAGCGAAATGCTGGTGTTTCTAGCTCCAACAGTGCAGTAATATCTAACAATTTCACAACATATACCCAAGTCTAAGTAAAGGAATGGAATTAGGAATATATGCAGTCTCCCCAGGAACTTTTACCCGGTTGGATTCACACAGAAGATGCCAAACAACAACCATCTCTGCATCGTGACCCAGGTTTTCCTACAGTTACGAGTGTTCTTAGCAGTGTGCATAGCAACAACGGAATGTTTGGAGCATCTAACTCCACATTTACATTGTGATAGTTTAGCTGACCATTTAGGGGTGTGTGGGGTAATTTAGCTGAGCCACCCCTTGTTTCTGGGAAACCATACACAAAATGAGTCATGTGACCAAATATTTAGAAAGAGGTCATCATTCCATGGAGTCTGAAGCAACAAATCACGTGGAAAAAGTGGTGAGAAAGTTAGGTCACATCATTTTAAAACTTATTTTATTAAAACTGCACTGTTGGTTAAGGGCTTGTAAGTAAGCATTTCACTGTTGTATTCGGCGCATGTGACAAATACAATTTGATTTGATTGGTTCTATAATCAGTTATGGTCTCTATAAGCTACAATATGAGGTCCTAAACCAGTTATGGTCTCTATAAGCTACAATATGAGGTCCTAAACCAGTTATGGTCTCTATAAGCTACAATATGAGGTCCTAAACCAGTTATGGTCTCTATAAGCTACAACATGAGGTCCTAAACCAGTTATGGTCTCTATAAACTACAATATGAGGTCCTAAACCAGTTATGGTCTCTATAAGCTACAATATGAGGTCCTAAACCAGTTATGGTCTCTATAAGCTACAATATGAGGTCCTAAACCAGTTATGGTCTCTATAAGCTACAATATGAGGTCCTAAACCAGTTATGGTCTCTATACGCTACAATATGAGGTCCTAAACCTAGAATGAAAGTGCATCCTTGTAGCTGTGTGGGCTAATATAGTCAAAATATTTGCCTTGGGGTAAATTGAGCCAATGGCCATGGGGTAAGTTGAGCCAATGGCCACCATACCCCATTAAAATTCAGAGGTACTGAATGACAATAGAGGTACTGAATGACACTGAAGAGGTACTGAATGACACTGAAGAGGTACTGAATGACACTGAAGAGGTTCTAAAGAGGTACTGAATGACACTGAAGAGATACTAAAGAGGTACTGAATGACACTGAAGAGGTTCTGAAGTGGTACTGAATGACACTGAGGAGGTACTGAATGACACTGAAAAGGTACTGAATGACACTGAAGAGGTTCTGAAGAGGTACTGAATGACACTGAAGAGGTACTGAATGACACTGAAGAGGTTCTGAAGAGGTACTGAATGACACTGAAGAGGTATTGAGTGACACTGAAGAGGTTCTAAAGAGGTACTGAATGACACTGAAGAGATACTGACGAGGTACTGAATGACACTGAAGAGGTACTGAATGACACTGAAGAGGTTCTGAAGAGGTATTGAATGACACTGAATATATATCACATGTATATACTGTATTTTATACCATCTACTGCACCTTGCCTATGCCGCCCGGCCATCGCTCATCCATATACTTGTATGTACTGTGGCAAAGAAGGGGGTTGAGTGATAAATGGCAGATATGTGAGAGCAGAACTAATAAACGGGCTCTGCCCTCTCACTAAAATGGCCACCCCCATCAGAACTACAGATCACAAAATGGTGCATTAGGGCCTTACTGAACCTGTTTCCACTGTGTGCATTAGGTCTGTAACAGAACCTGTTTCTACTGTGTGCATTAGGTCTGTAACAAAACCTGTTTCTACTGTGTGCATTAGGTCTGTAACAGAACCTGTTTCTACTGTGTGCATTAGGTTTGTAACAGAACCTGTTTCTACTGTGTGCATTAGGTCTGTAACAGAACCTGTTTCTACTGTGTGCATTAGGTCTGTAACATAACCTGTTTCTACTGTGTATTAGGGCCTGTAACAGAACCTGGTTCTACTGTGTACATTAGGTCTGTAACAGAATCTGTTTCTACTGTGTATTAGGGCCTGTAACTGAATCTGTTTTCACTGTGTATTAGTGCCTGTAACTGAACCTGTTTCTACTGTGTATTAGGGCCTGTAACAGAACCTGTTTTCACTGTGTATTAGGGCCTGTAACTGAATCTGTTTTCACTGTGTGCATTAAATCAAATCAAATTGTATATGTCACCAGTGGTCTAGGGCACTGCATCGCAGTGCTAGCTCTGGGTTCCAACCCAGGCTCTGTCGCATCCGGCCGCGACCGGGAGGTCCATGGGGCGACGCATAATTGGCCTAGCATCGTCCGGATTAAGGAGGGTTTGGCCGGTAGGGATATCCATGTCTCATCGCGCACTAGCGACTCCTGTGGCGGGCCGGGCGCAGTGGACGCTAACCCGTTCGTTAGGTGTACGGTGTTTCCTCTGACACATTGGTGCTGCTGGCTTCCGGGTTGGATGCGCGCTGTGTTAAAAAGCAGGACTTTCAACCTTCGTCTCTCCCGAGCCCGTACGGGAGTTGTAGCGATGAGAAAAGACAGTAACTACTAACAATTGGATACCACGAAATTAGGGATAATTTTTTTTTAAATGTTTAAAAAAAAATGTTATATGTCACATACACATGTTTAGCAGATGTTATTGCGGGTGTAGCGAAATGCTTGTGTTTCTAGCTCCAACAGTGCAGTAATATCTAACTAAATGCTTGTGTTTCTAGCTCCAACAGTGCAGTAATATCTAACTAAATGCTTGTGTTTCTAGCTCCAACAGGGCAGTAATATCTAACTAAATGCTTGTGTTTCTAGCTCCAACAGGGCAGTAATATCTAACTAAATGCTTGTGTTTCTAGCTCCAACAGTGCAGTAATATCTAACTAAATGCTGGTGTTTCTAGCTCCAACAGTGCAGTAATATCTAACTAAATGCTGGTGTTTCTAGCTCCAACAGTGCAGTAATATCTAACTAAATGCTTGTGTTTCTAGCTCCAACAGGGCAGTAATATCTAACTAAATGCTTGTGTTTCTAGCTCCAACAGGGCAGTAATATCTAACTAAATGCTTGTGTTTCTAGCTCCAACAGGGCAGTAATATCTAACTAAATGCTTGTGTTTCTAGCTCCAACAGTGCAGTAATATCTAACTAAATGCTTGTGTTTCTAGCTCCAACAGGGCAGTAATATCTAACTAAATGCTTGTGTTTCTAGCTCCAACAGGGCAGTAATATCTAACTAAATGCTTGTGTTTCTAGCTCCAACAGTGCAGTAATATCTAACTAAATGCTTGTGTTTCTAGCTCCAACAGTGCAGTAATATCTAACTAAATGCTTGTGTTTCTAGCTCCAACAGGGCAGTAATATCTAACTAAATGCTTGTGTTTCTAGCTCCAACAGGGCAGTAATATCTAACTAAATGCTTGTGTTTCTAGCTCCAACAGTGCAGTAATATCTAACTAAATGCTGGTGTTTCTAGCTCCAACAGGGCAGTAATATCTAACTAAATGCTTGTGTTTCTAGCTCCAACAGTGCAGTAATATCTAACTAAATGCTTGTGTTTCTAGCTCCAACAGTGCAGTAATATCTAACTAAATGCTGGTGTTTCTAGCTCCAACAGTGCAGTAATATCTAACTAAATGCTTGTGTTTCTAGCTCCAACAGTGCAGTAATATCTAACTAAATGCTTGTGTTTCTAGCTCCAACAGTGCAGTAATATCTAACTAAATGCTGGTGTTTCTAGCTCCAACAGGGCAGTAATATCTAACTAAATGCTGGTGTTTCTAGCTCCAACAGTGCAGTAATATCTAACTAAATGCTTGTGTTTCTAGCTCCAACAGTGCAGTAATATCTAACTAAATGCTGGTGTTTCTAGCTCCAACAGGGCAGTAATATCTAACTAAATGCTGGTGTTTCTAGCTCCAACAGGGCAGTAATATCTAACTAAATGCTTGTGTTTCTAGCTCCAACAGGGCAGTAATATCTAACTAAATGCTGGTGTTTCTAGCTCCAACAGGGCAGTAATATCTAACTAAATGCTTGTGTTTCTAGCTCCAACAGGGCAGTAATATCTAACTAAATGCTGGTGTTTCTAGCTCCAACAGGGCAGTAATATCTAACTAAATGCTTGTGTTTCTAGCTCCAACAGGGCAGTAATATCTAACTAAATGCTTGTGTTTCTAGCTCCAACAGTGCAGTAATATCTAACTAAATGCTTGTGTTTCTAGCTCCAACAGTGCAGTAATATCTAACTAAATGCTTGTGTTTCTAGCTCCAACAGTGCAGTAATATCTAACTAAATGCTTGTGTTTCTAGCTCCAACAGTGCAGTAATATCTAACTAAATGCTTGTGTTTCTAGCTCCAACAGGGCAGTAATATCTAACTAAATGCTTGTGTTTCTAGCTCCAACAGTGCAGTAATATCTAACTAAATGCTTGTGTTTCTAGCTCCAACAGTGCAGTAATATCTAACTAAATGCTTGTGTTTCTAGCTCCAACAGTGCAGTAATATCTAACTAAATGCTTGTGTTTCTAGCTCCAACAGGGCAGTAATATCTAACTAAATGCTTGTGTTTCTAGCTCCAACAGTGCAGTAATATCTAACTAAATGCTTGTGTTTCTAGCTCCAACAGTGCAGTAATATCTAACAAGTATTATCTAACAATACACACACACGCACAACCTAAAAGTAAAATAATGGAATTAAGGAATATTTAAACATTAGGATGAGCAATGTCAGAGTGTCATAGACTAAAATACAGTAAAATAGAATACAGTATATACATTTGAGATGAGTAAAGCAAAAATATGCAAACATTACTAAAGTGACTAGTGTTCCATTACTAAAGTGACCAGTGATTTCAAGTCTATGTATATGGGGCAGCAGCCTCTAAGGTGCAGGGTTGCGTAACCGGGTGGAAGCCACATGTGATGTCTATTTAGCAGTCTGATGGCCTTGAGATATAAGCTGCTTTTAAGTCTCTCGGTCCCAGGTGTGATGCACCTGTACTGACCTCGCCTTCTGGATGATAGTGGGGTGAACAGGTAGTTGCTCGGGTGGTTGTTGTCCTTGATGATCTTTTTGGCCTTCCTGTGACATTAGGGGTGCTGTAGGTGTCCTGGAGGGCAGGTAGTTTGCCCCCGGTGCATTGGGCAGACTGCACCACCGTCTGGCTTCCACCCGCCTGGTACGGTTGTGCAGTTGCCGTACCAGGCTTTTATACAGCTCAATTGTGCATTTGTAAAAGTTTGTGAGGGTTTTAGGTGCCAAGTTAAATTTCTTCAGCCTTCTGAGGTTGAAGAGGCGCTGTTGCGCATTCTTCACCTCACTGCCGGAGTGGGTGGATCGTTTCAGATTGTCATTGATATGTACGCAGAGGAACTTTAAAATCTCCACCTGCTCCACTGTGGTCCCGTCAATGTGGATAGGGGCGTGCTCCCTCTGCTGTTTCCTAAAGTCCACAATCAGCTCCTTTGTTTTGTCGATATTGAGTGAGAGGTTATTTTGTTGGCACCACACTCCGAGGACCCACACCTCCTCTCTGTAGTCTCATCATTGGGTCCACGCAGTCATGGGTGAACAGGGAGTACAGGAGGGGACTGAGCACGCACCCTTGTGGGGCCCCTGTTTTGAGAATCAATGAAGTAGAGGTGTTGTTTCCGACCTTCACCACCTGAGGGCAGCCCGTCAGGAAGTCCAGGACCCAGTTGCACAGGACGGGGTTCAGACTCAGGGCCTCTAGCTTAATGGTGAGCTTGGAGGGTACTATGGTGTTGAATGCTGAGCTGTAGTTGATGAACAGCATTCTTACATATGTATTCCTCTTGTCCAGATGGGATAGGGCAGTGTGATGGCGATTGCATCGTCTGTGGATCTATTGGGGTGGTAAACACATTGAAGTGGGTCTAGGGTGACAGTTAAGGTGGAGGTGATATGATCCTTAACTAGTCTCTCAAAGCACCTCATGATGACAGAAGTGAGTGCTACGGGGCGATAGTCATTTAGTTCAGTTACCTTTGCCTTCTTGGATACAGGAACAATGGTGGACATCTTGAAGAAAGTGGGGACAGCAGACTGGGATAGAGAGGGATTGAATATCGGTCGGGCTGTTGGTGGCACTGTGTTATCCTCAAAGCGGGTAAAGAAGGTGTTTAGTTCATTGCAGCTGCAGCGCAAATGGAAGAAGGGGGAGAAATGCATTTTATGTTTTGTAAAGGTCTTGATTAAAAACAGTGTTGACAATGCTGAATAAAAAGTGTTGACAATGCTGATTAAAAACTTAAACATGAACTCACTCATAAAAACAGAAGCTCTCTGCTGTATTCTTTGACGGCCTCTCTCTAGTCATGGTTTTAAAAGTGATTAAACCTCACCTAGTCTAGTATCAAACTGTGGGCTCATGGAAGCTGTTGGCACTGTGATTTGAGCTATACAATTGGCCAGTGCAGTAGACGAACTCCAGCCACAGATCTCCCGGTCCACTGGGTATGCAGACTTTGTCTTTTCAGATAAATGACTTTGCGCACTTTGCGCAGGGTGATCAGGTTTCTGAATCAAGTTCTGCTACCGCAAATTTAAAAAAGGGCCCAAGCCTTTTTTCTACAGAAATGTACAAATTTACCGGTTGGTGACCACTGAGCTAGGGGATAGGGAATAGGAGCTAGGGGATAGGGAATAGGAGATAGGGGATAGGGAATAGGAGCTAGGAGATAGAGGATAAGAGATGGGGGGTAGGGAATAGGAGCTAGGGGATAGATGATAGGAGATAGGGGATAGGGAATAGGAGCTAGGGGATAGAGGATAGGAGATAGTGGATAGGGAATAGGAGCTAGGAGATAGAGGATAGGAGATGGGGGATAGGGAATAGGAGCTAGGGGTTAGAGGATAGGAGATAGGGGATAGGGAATAGGAGCTAGGGGATAGAGGATAGGAGATAGGGGATAGGGAATAGGAGCTAGGGGATAGAGGATAGGAGATAGTGGATAGGGAATAGGAGCTAGGGGATAGGGAATAGGAGCTAGGGGTTAGAGGATAGGAGCTAGGGGATAGGGAATGGGAGATAGGGGTTAGAGGATACGGGATAAGGAATAGGAGCTAGTGGATAGGGAATAGGAGCTAGGAGTTAGAGGATAGGAGATAGTGGATAGGGAATAGGAGCTAGAGGATAGGGAATAGGAGCTAGGAGTTAGAGGATAGGAGCTAGGGGATGGGGGATAGGGAATAGGAGCTAGGGGATAGGGAATAGGAGGTAGGGGATAGGGAAAAGGGAATAGGAGCTAGGGGATAGGGAATAGGATATAGGGGATAGGGAATAGGAGATGGGGGATAGGAGCTAGGGGTTAGAGGATAGGGGATAGGGAATAGGAGCTAGAGGATAGGGGATAGGGAATAGGAGCTAGGGGTTAGAAGATAGTGGATAGGGAATAGGAGCTAGGGGTTAGAAGATAGGGGATAGGGAATAGGAGCTAGGGGTTAGAAGATGGGGATATGGAATAGGAGCTAGGGGTTATAAGATAGGGGATAGGGAATATGAGCTAGGGGTTAGAAGATAGGGGATAGGGAATAGGAGCTAGGGGTTAGAAGATAGGAGCTAGGGGATAGGGAATAGGAGCTAGGGGCTAGAGGATAGGAGCTAGGGGACAGGGAATAGGAGCTAGGGGATAGGAGCTAGGGGATAGGGAATATGAGCTAGGGGTTAGAGGATTGGAGCTAGGGGATAGGGAATAGGAGCTAGGGGTTAGAGGATAGGCGCTAGGGGTTAGAGGATAGGAGCTAGGGTTTAGAGGATAGGAGCTAGGGGATATGGGATAGGAGCTAAGGGATAGGAGATAGGGAATAGGAAATAGGACTTGTGGTTAGAGGATAGGAGCTAGGGGATCGGGGCAGGGGTTGGTTTTGGATTGAAAGAGAGTAAAGGGTAATAGAGTAGGCGAGAGAAGAAAAAGAAGATAGTCATTCCTGCTTCATGAATCACATTGAAACAGATGCCCCCGCTTCCCTATCTCACATACTTTGCCAGAAACTCATTGCCAGCAGTAAAAAAGGGGCCCAAGCCTTTTTTTGACAGAAATTTAGAAATGTACCGGTTGGTGACCACTGAGCTAGGGGATAGGGAATAGGAGCTAGAGGATAGTGGATAGGGAATAGAAGCTAGAGGATAGGGAATAGGAGCTAGGGGTTAGAGGATAGGAGTTAGGGGATAGGGAATAGGAGATAGGGGATAGGGAATAGGAGATAGGGGATAGGAGCTAGGGGATAGGGAATAGGAGATAGGGGTTAGAGGATAGGGGATAGGGAATAGGAGCTAGGGGATAGGGAATAGGAGCTAGGGGTTAGAGGATAGGAGCTAGGGGATAGGGAATAGGAGCTAGGGGTTAGAGGATAGGCGCTAGGGGATAGGGAATAGGAGCTAGGGTTTAGATGATAGGAGCTAGGGGACAGGGAATAGGAGCTAGGGGATAGGAGCTAGGGGATAGGGGATAGGGAATAGGAGCTAGGGGTTAGAGGATTGAAGCTAGGGGATAGGGGATAGGGAATAGGAGCTAAGGGTTAGTGGATATGAGCTAGGGGATAGGGGCTAGGGAGTAGAACTAGGGGATAGGGAGTAGGAGCTAGGGGTTAGAGAATAGGAGCTAGGGGTTAGAGGATAGGAGCTAGGGGATAGGAAATAGGAGCTAGGGGTTAGAAGATAGGAAATAGGAGCTAGGGGTTAGAGAACAGGAGTTAGGGGATATGGGATAGGAGCTAGGGGATAGGGAATAGGAAATAGGAAATAGGAGTTGTGGTTAGAGGATAGGAGCTAGGGGATAGGGGGCAGGGGTTGGTTTTGGATTGAAAGAGAGTAATGGATAATAGAAGAGAGGAGAGGAGAGGGAAAGAGAATAGAGGAGGGGAGAGGAGAGGAAAAGAAAATAGAGGAGGGGAGAGGAGAGGGAAAGAGAATAGAGGAGGGGAGAGGAGAGGGAAAGAGAATAGAGGAGGGGAGAGTAGAGGGAAAGAGAATAGAGGAGGGGAGAGGAGAGGAGAGGGAAAAAGAAGAGTCATTCCTGCTTCATGAATCACATTGAAACAGATGCCCCCGCTTCCCTATCTCACATTGCCAGAAACTCATTGCCAGCAGTAACAGCCCCCTCTTTCATCCCCTCCCCTCCTCTCCTCCCTTCTTCCACCTCTCTTCTCTGCCATCTCCCCTCCCCTCATTTCCTGTCCTCCAGTGACGACCCGTCATTCAGGGCAGTACAGTGAGGACATCATAACGATGAAATAACACATATGGAATCATGTAGTGACCAAAAAAGTGTTAAACAAATCCAAATATATTTTCTATTTTAGATTCTTCAAAGTAGCCACCCTTTGCCTTGATGACAGCTTTGCACACTCTTTGCATTTTCTCAACCAGCTTCACCTAGAATGCTTTTCCAGCAGTCTTGAAGGAGTTCCCACATATGCTGATGCTCTTCCTTCACTCCCTTCACAACCATCTCAATTGGGTTGAGGTCGGGGGGGATTGTGGAGGCCAGGTCATCTGATGCAGCATGCCATCACTCTCCTTCTTGGTCAAATAGCCCTTACACAGCCTGGAGGTGTGCTGGGTCATTGTCCAGTTGAAAAACAAATTCTATTCCCACTAAGCGTAAACCAGATGGGATGGCGTATCGCTGTAGAATGCTGTGGTAGCCTTGCTGGTTAAGTGTGCCTTGAATTTTAAATAGATTACTGAGTGTCACCAGCAAAGCACCATCACACCTCCTCCTCCATGCTTCACGGTGGGAACCACACATGCAGAGATCATCTGTTCACCTACTTTGCGTCTCAGAACGACACGGTTGGAACCAAAATCAGAAATTTGGACTCATCAGACCAAAGGACAGATTTCCACCGGTCTAATGTCCCTTGCTTGTGTTTCTTGGCCCAAGCAAGTCACTTCTCTTTTTCAAGCTTACATTCAACATTGGCCAAGCTGTCAATCCAGCATGACTTCTGCCGCATTCAAATCAACTGGAAACTCGGAAATTGGGAAATCTCAGACTTCAGTGAGTTCAAGACAACTGGGAAAAAAACAAGCCCCGACTGGGAAAATACGTTTTGAACGGTCATCCAACTCGGAATTCCAAGTCGGGAACTCGGGCTTCTTTCTACAGCTCCGACCTGAAGTTCACTGACATCATGATTCAACCTTGTTTTTTTCAGTGTTCCAAGTTGTCTTGAAAGCACCATAAATCCAGAGACTGACAAAATGTGTCAGGCTCCATTGATAGCCAAGGTGTAGCAGTGGTAAGAATTCACTCCATGGGGCTGAAAAGAAAGCTCTGCTGTAGGGACAGCTTTGTGTAGGCCATAACAGTTTGTGGGCACCGTTTGTCACCGTTATAGTGCAATTAATGTATTGTTTAGTGCTGTGTTGTGTAGTGGCTTTGCTCTCATGCATCTAAAAATTTATTTTTGAGTTTGCCCAACAAAGTTTTACATGCTAAAATCGTCACTGCTATCCTCTCCTCCCATCTCCTCCTCTCTCCTCTCCTCTCTCCTCTCCTCCCATCTCCTCCTCTCTCCTCTCTCATTTCTTCCCCTCCTCTCCTCTCTCTTCTCCTCTCCTTCCCTCTCCTCCCCCCCTCCACTCATATCCTCTCTCCTCTCCTCTCCTCCTCTCTCCAATCCTCCTCTCCTCCCATCTCCTCCTCTCTCCTCTCTCCTCTCCTCCCATCTCCTCCTCTCTCCTCTCTCATTTCTTCCCCTCCTCTCCTCTCTCCTCTCCCCCCACCCCTCCACTCCTATCCTGTCTCCTCTCCTCTCCTCCTCTCCTCTCTCATTTCTTCTCCTCCTCTCTCCTCTCCTCTCTCCTCTCTCATTTCTTCCCCTCCTCTCCTCTCTCCTCTCCTCCCATCTCCTTCCCTCTCCTCCCACCCCTCCCCTCCTGTCCTCTCTCCTCTCCTCCCATCTCCTCCTCTCTCCTCTCTCATTTCTTCACCTTCCTCTCCTCTCCTCTCCTCCCCTCTCCTTCCTTCTCCTCCCACCCCTCCCCTCCAATCCTCTCCTCCTCCCTCCTCTCTCATTTCTTCCTCTCTCATTTCTTCCCTCCTCTCCTCTCCTCTCCTTCCCTCCACTCTTCCCCTTCCCTCTTCTCCTTCCCTCTCCTCCCTTCTCCCCTCCTCTCCTTGATCCACATCTATGTCCTTTGCTGCACTTAGGGCTGGATTCAATCTGTATCTGCAAAATATCGCTGAAGCTCCGCGTTAAAATGTAAAGGTCATTTCAGATTGAGCCGATAATATAATATAGGACAGCAGTGGCAGTCGGTGTCGTTTAAGATGAGAGAGGACGATACATTTTTTTCATGAACATGGCCTGCGGTAGAATTACAGCATTATGTTAATCACATTACGTTTATATTAGAATGTATTCCTATATTAGTACATTCACACAATCTGTTTTTCTGAGTGGCAACAGAGTAGGGTTCTTAGAACTCTCTTGTCTGTGTGGAGAGAGAGGAGCCTCTGAGATTTAACAATGACAGTAGATTTACGATGGCTTGGTGATAAGACAACATTCCATTCCATGATTAGTGTCTGTGTGCCTGTCTGTCGGTGCCAGGGAGACACAATTTCCAGTTTATTTATCTCGTATGGAAGATGAACACTGGACTTAATAATTTGAGGCAAGGACCTAGTGTCCTAGGTTACATTAGTATTTTTGTATAAACAAGTTGTAAAGGACCTAGAGACAGAAACCTGGCGCAATGTAAATCTCGCTGTCTGTTGCTTGACATCACAATGTACCTTTATATAATTTTACACATCTGTTGTTTGTCGTGAACATCCAAGAGGATGGACTTTGCTATAAAATGCTGTGGCTTAGTCCTACTGGTTGGGCTCTCAAGAGTCACCTGCAGGTGGGTTGTTGACATCTCCATTACTGCAGTAATTCATTGATAATAAAGTTCAATTGTTTTGAAGAAATCTAAAAGTCTCTCTCCTTTGATTTGAAAAATTACCACGACAGGCCGTATTTATATTAGAGCATATTGGATGACTGTCATTCACCCAGCTCAATGTAACAGTGATAGGTTTAGGTTACTGTCATTCACCCAACTCAATATAACACCAATAGGTTTAGGTTACTGTCATTCATATTCACCCAGTTCAATGTAACAGTGATAGGGTTTAGGTTACTGTCATTCATATTCACCCAGTTCAATGTAACAGTGATAGGGTTTAGGTTACTGTCATTCATATTCACCCAGTTCAATGTAACAGTGATAGGGTTTAGGTTACTGTCATTCATATTCACCCAGTTCAATGTAACAGTGACAGGTTTAGGTTACTGTCATTCATATTCACCCAGTTCAATGTAACAGTGACAGGTTTAGGTTACTGTCATTCATATTCCATTCATCCAATTCAATGTAACAGTGACAGGTTTAGGTTACTGTCATTCATATTCCATTCACCCAGTTCAATGTAACAGTGATAGGTTTAGGTTACTGTCATTCATATTCACCCAGTTCAATGTAACATCAATAGGTTTAGGCTACTACATGATACTCAAATTTTCCCTATACCCATCATGAGGTTGCTTTCAACCTAGCCTATGAAAGTTTACAACGTAGGTAGGTGCACATTTGAGTCCAAACAGTACCAGGCGATAGGCAGGCTCGAGGTCAGAACAGGCAGGGGTTCAGTGAACAGGTCCTAGTCCAAACAGTACCAGACGATAGGCAGGCTCGAGGTCAGAACAGGCAGGGGTTCAGTGAACAGGTCCTAGTCCAAACAGTACCAGGGGATAGGCAGGCTCGAGGTCAGGACAGGCAGGGGTTCAGTGAACAGGTCCTAGTCCAAACCGTACCAGGGGATAGGCAGGCTCGAGGTCAGGACAGGCAGGGGTTCAGTGAACAGGTCCTAGTCCAAACAGTACCAGACGATAGGCAGGCTCAAGGTCAGAACAGGCAGGGGTTCAGTGAACAGGTCCTAGTCCAAACAGTACCAGACGATAGGCAGGCTCGAGGTCAGAACAGGCAGGGGTTCAGTGAACAGGTCCTAGTCCAAACCGTACCAGGGGATAGGCAGGCTCGAGGTCAGGACAGGCAGGGGTTCAGTGAACAGGTCCTAGTCCAAACCGTACAAGGGGATAGGCAGGCTCGAGGTCAGGACAGGCAGGGGTTCAGTGAACAGGTCCTAGTCCAAACAGTACCAGGGGATAGGCAGGCTCAAGGTCAGAACAGGCAGGGGTTCAGTGAACAGGTCCTAGTCCAAACAGTACCAGACGATAGGCAGGCTCAAGGTCAGGACAGGCAGGGGTTCAGTGAACAGGTCTGAGTCCAAACAGTACAAGACGATAGGCAGGTTCGAGGTCAGGACAGGCAGGGGTTCAGTGAACAGGTCCTAGTCCAAACAGTACCAGGGGATAGGCAGGCTCGAGGTCAGGACAGGCAGGGGTTCAGTGAACAGGTCCTAGTCCAAACAGTACCAGGGGATAGGCAGGCTCGAGGTCAGGACAGGCAGGGGTTCAGTGAACAGGTCCTAGTCCAAACAGTACCAGACGATAGGCAGGCTCGAGGTCAGAACAGGCAGGGGTTCAGTGAACAGGTCCTAGTCCAAACAGTACCAGGGGATAGGCAGGCTCAAGGTCAGAACAGGCAGGGGTTCAGTGAACAGGTCCTAGTCCAAACAGTACCAGGGGATAGGCAGGCTCAAGGTCAGGACAGGCAGGGGTTCAGTGAACAGGTCCTAGTCCAAACAGTACCAGACGATAGGCAGGCTCAAGGTCAGGACAGGCAGGGGTTCAGTGAACAGGTCCTAGTCCAAACAGTACAAGGGGATAGGCAGGCTCAAGGTCAGGACAGGCAGGGGTTCAGTGAACAGGTCCTAGTCCAAACAGTACCAGACGATAGGCAGGCTCGAGGTCAGAACAGGCAGAATGGTCAGGCAGGAGGATTCGGCGTCAAGACATGCAAGGGTCAAAACCAGGAGGGCTAGGAAAAACAGAGATTGGGGAAAAAATAGGAGCTAGGAAAACCGCTGGTTGACTTGGCAAAATAAGACAAACTGGCACAGAGAGACAGGAAACACAGGGATAAATACACAGGGGACTAATGGGGAAAACAGGAGACACATGGAGGTGGGTGGAGACCATCGCAAAGACAGGTGAAACAGATAATGGCGTGGCAGATACACACCGGCAAATTGATTAGGTATTGTCAAAAGGGCTGTTGTCTCTATTAGTGTGTGGCGGGTTGGTTAACACCTGGATACATGTAATAACATTAATGGCAGAACAAACACACTAACTGGTTATGGAAGCACTTCTCTAAGTGAGAGAATATATTATGCTACCTTTTATATTCTTGATCCTAATGATATAGGCCTAGGTGTAAAACAGCCGAGGTGACGGAGCAACGACACTGGAATATAAAACAAAATGTGTATGGGTGGAGAGAGGGTTGGTTTTACAGGTTTACTCGCTCTGGATTGTCAGTACTGCATGTATTCTTGGCTATCGTGCCATCGTTGTTGTGCCATGGCTGTGTCAGAGTCGATTGTAAGTTCAATTTGGGTAATGTTTTATGGTAAGTAATGGGTAATGTTTTATGGTCAGTGTGATGGGTAATGTTTTATGGTCGGTAATGGGTAATGTTTTATGGTCGGTAATGGGTAATGTTTTATGGTCGGTAATGGGTAATGTTTTAAGGTCGGTAATGGGTAATGTTTTATGGTCAGTGTGATGGGTCATGTTGTATGGTCGGTAATGGGTAATGTTGTATGGTCAGTAATGGGTAATGTTGTATGGTCAGTGTGATGGGTAATGTTTTATGGTCAGTAATGGGTAATGTTTTATGGTCAGTGTGATGGGTAATGTTTTATGGTCAGTGTGATGGGTAATGTTTTATGGTCGGTAATGGGTAATGTTTTATGGTCAGTGATGGGTAATGTTTTATGGTCAGTGTGATGGGTCATGTTTTATGGTCAGTAATGGGTCATGTTTTATGGTCGGAAATGGGTAATGTTTTATGGTCAGTGTGATGGGTAATGTTTTATGGTCAGTGTGATGGGTAATGTTTTATGGTCAGTGTGATGGGTCATGTTTTATGGTCAGTAATGGGTCATGTTTTATGGTCGGTAATGAGTAATGTTTTATGGTCAGTGTGATGGGTAATGTTTTATGGTCAGTGTGATGGGTAATGTTTTATGATCAGTGTGATGGGTAATGTTTTATGGTCAGTGTGATGGGTAATGTTTTATGGTCAGTGTGATGGGTAATGTTTTATGGTCAGTGTGATGGGTAATGTTTTATGGTCAGTGTGATGGGTAATGTTTTATGGTCAGTGTGATGGGTAATGTTTTATGGTCAGTAATGGGTAATGGTTTATGGTCAGTGTGATGGGTAATGTTTTATGGTCAGTGTGATGGGTAATGTTTTATGGTCAGTGTGATGGGTAATGTTTTATGGTCAGTGTGATGGGTAATGTTTTATGGTCAGTAATGGGTCATGTTTTATGGTCAGTGTGATGGGTCATGTTTTATGGTCAGTGTGATGGGTCATGTTTTATGGTCAGTGTGATGGGTAATGTTTTATGGTCGGTAATGGGTAATGTTTTATGGTCAGTGTGATGGGTAATGTTTTATGGTCAGTGTGATGGGTAATGTTTTATGGTCAGTGTGATGGGTAATGTTTTATGGTCAGTGTGATGGGTAATGTTTTATGGTCAGTGTGATGGGTAATGTTTTATGATCAGTGTGATGGGTAATGTTTTATGGTCAGTGTGATGGGTAATGTTTTATGGTCAGTGTGATGGGTAATGTTTTATGGTCAGTGTGATGGGTAATGTTTTATGGTCGGTAATGGGTAATGTGGTCGGTAATGGGTAATGTTTTATGGTCAGTGTGATGGGTAATGTTTTATGGTCAGTGTGATGGGTAATGTTTTATGGTCAGTGTGATGGGTAATGTTTTATGGTCGGTAATGGGTAATGTTTTATGGTCAGTGTGATGGGTAATGTTTTATGGTCAGTGTGATGGGTAATGTTTTATGGTCAGTGTGATGGGTAATGTTTTATGGTCAGTGTGATGGGCAATGTTTTATGGTCAGTGTGATGGGTAATGTTTTATGATCAGTGTGATGGGTAATGTTTTATGGTCAGTGTGATGGGTAATGTTGTATGGTCAGTGTGATGGGTAATGTTTTATGGTCAGTGTGATGGGTAATGTTTTATGGTCAGTGTGATGGGTAATGTTTTATGGTCAGTGTGATGGGTAATGTGGTCGGTAATGGGTAATGTTTTATGGTCAGTGTGATGGGTAATGTTTTATGGTCAGTGTGATGGGTAATGTTTTATGGTCAGTGTGATGGGTAATGTTTTATGGTCAGTGTGATGGGTAATGTTTTATGGTCAGTGTGATGGGTAATGTTTTATGGTCAGTGTGATGGGTAATGTTTTATGGTCAGTGTGATGGGTAATATTTTATGGTCAGTGTGATGGGTAATGTGGTCGGTAATGGGTAATGTTTTATGGTCAGTGTGATGGGTAATGTTTTATGGTCAGTGTGATGGGTAATGTTTTATGGTCAGTGTGATGGGTAATGTTTTATGGTCAGTGTGATGGGTAATGTTTTATGGTCGGTAATGGTAGGGTAATGATGGGTAATGTTTTATGGTCAGTGTGATGGGTAATGTTTTATGGTCAGTGTGATGGGTAATGTTTTATGGTCGGTAATGGTAGGGTAATGATGGGTAATGTTTTATGGTCAGTGTGATGGGTAATGTTTTATGTCGGTAATGGGTGGGTAATGATGGGTAATGTTTTATGGTCAGTGTGATGGGTAATGTTTTATGTCGGTAATGGGTGGGTAATGATGGTAATGTTTTATGGTCAGTGTGATGGGTAATGTTTTATGTCGGTAATGGGTGGGTAATGATGGGTAATGTTTTATGGTCAGTGTCATACCTAAGACACATTTTTACTTGCAGTCATTAGCGGCTGTTAGAATCTATGTTCCTTTATCCTTCTCTTTGTCGGAATACAACAGGATATGAGAACTACATGAAATATGTCTTGGACATAAAAAAAAGGACTGGGCTTGTGATATATTGAGGTTGTTTTCTCTATATTTTGTATTTTTAGAACAATTGAATCCAATGAACTGAGCAGGCTGGGCTGACATGCTGATGGCCAATCAGATCCATTGAACTGAGCAGGCTGGGCTGACATGCTGATAGCCAATCAGATCCATTGAACTGAGCAGGCTGGGCTGACATGCTTATAGCCAATCAGATCCATTGAACTGAGCAGGCTGGGCTGAAATGCTTATAGCCAATCAGATTGGTCAGACCAGCGTTGAACAGACCTGAGCGCGGGAGCTTCTTGTTTTAGATTCTGTCTGTAGGCAGAGAGCAACAAAATGGAGTCGTGGTCAGCTTTTCCGAAAGGAGGGAGGGGGAGGGCCTTATATGCGTCGCGAGAGTTAGAATAGCAATGATCCAAGGTTTTACCAGCCCTGGTTGCGCAATATATATGCTGATACAATTTAGGGAGTCTTGTTTTCAGATTAGCCTTGTTAAAATCCCCAGCTACAATGAATGCAACCTCAGGATATGTGGTTTCCAGTTTGCAAAGAGTCAAATAAAGTTTGTTCAAGGCCATCGATGTGTCTGCTTGGGGGGGGATATATACGGTTGTGATTATAACCGAAGAGAATTCCCTTGGTAGATAATGCGGACGACATTTGATTGTGAGGAATTCTAAGTCAGGTGAACAGAAGGACTTGAGTTCCTGGATGTTGTTATGATCACATCACGTCTCGTTAATCATAAGGCATACCCCCCCCCGCCCCTCTTCTTACCAGAGAGATGTTTGTTTCTGTCGGCGCGATGGGTGAAGAAACCAGCTGGCTGCACCGATCAGATCCATTGAACTGAGCAGGCTGGGCTGACATGCTGATAGCCAATCAGATCCATTGAACTGAGCAGGCTGGACTGACATGCTGATAGCCAATCAGATCCATTGAACTGAGCAGGCTGGGCTGACATGCTGATATCCTTGCTAGGACTTTTCACAATGAGCATGATTGTGCTGTTATTATTTATATTAATATTACCTGTTATTATTTCTATTCATATTATCTATTATTGTTACAAATATTTTTTTGGCTGTTTTCCATGTTATTTGGTTATTTGGTTATTTATCTTAAGCATCCTCATAGATTAAATCCAAATAAAAATCCATTTAAATTACAGGTTGTAACACAACAAAATAGGAAAAACGCCAAGGGGGATGAATACTTTTGCAAGGCACTGTACCTCCCGAGAGAGTTTCCGACTGCTGTATACAAGCTGGCACCAGGCTATAAACAAGCAGGACACCATGCACCCGGAAGCTGCTTGCCTTGTTGCCAGTGATATTAATTCTGCATCATTAAGACATGCAATGCACAACTTTCATGTCTCCTTCTCCACTATGGCGATAAAGTCTTAGAGCTTGGTTACTTTACCCATAAGCAAGCATACAAGGCGCTCACTCGTCCCCCCTTTGGCAAATCAGATCATGACTCTACTACTGCTTCCTGTTTACAAGCAGAAGCTCAAACAGGAAGTACACCATGACACGCTCCGTTGAGAAATGGTCCTCAAATCGGAGGCTATGCTACATGAGATTTGCACTGACTGGGACTTCGCCAGTAGCATCAATGAGCTAATCACTTCCGTCACCGGCTACATTAGGAAATGCATTGCCGGCATTGTCCCTACAGTGAAGGTTCACTGCTTCCCTAATTAAAAACCCTGGATTAACACTGAGGTTGATGATAAAGGACATGTCTACCACACACAGGACTGTCGTAGCCAACCCCGAGGCTACAGCTGAGGCTACAGCTGAGGACAGGAACAAGTACAAGACGTCCCACTACAACTTCTGCAGAGCCAACAAACAAGCAATCGGACAGTATAGGAACAAGGTGGAATCCCATTACAGAGGCTCCGACGCCCGCCGACGACCCACCAGATGTGACAGGGATCTACCGAATAATACTTCTCTACCAGATTAACTCAATGCATTTTATGCACACTTCGACAAAAACAACACCGTGCCGTGCACGAGGTCCCCCGGTGACTGACATATCTCGCCCTCCGTGGCAGACATTAGTTTTTAATCAGGTCGACACTCATAAAGCCGGATGGTATTCCAGATGGCAGGACTATTCACGTCATTCTCAACCTCTCCTTATCCCAGTCTGTAACCCCCATGTCTGAAGCTGACCACAATCATTTCTGTTCACATGAACTCTACGGTTACCTGCCACAATTAGTACTGTCCTGAAGCACTCCCATCTATAGTCATGGCACACATCAGCTCCCATCATCCCAGATACCCTAGACCCACCTTAATTTGCATACCGACCCAACAGATCTATAGACGATGCAATCTCTATTGCACTACACACTGCCCTTTCCCACTTTGACAAGAGGAACACCTATGTGAGAATGCTGTTCATTGACTTTAACACCATAGTGCCCTCCAAGCTCATCACTAAGCTTTGGTCCCTGGGACTAAACACCTCCCTCTAAACTGGATCCTGAACTTCCTGACAGGCCACCCCCAGGTAGTGAGTGTAGGTAACATCACCTCCACCACGCTGACCCTAAACACGGAGGCCCCTTAGGGGTGTGTCCTTAGTCCCCTCCTGTACTCCCTGTTCACCCACGACTGTGTGGCCAAACACGACTCCAACACCATCTTCAAGTTTGCTGACGACACAACGGCCTGATCAACAGCAATGATAGCCTACAGAGAGGAGGTCAGTGACCTGGCAGAGTGGTGCCGGAACAACAACCTCTCCCACAACACCAAAAAACTGATTGTGGACTTAAAATGGTCTACACACTACAGGAAACAGGCTGGCGAGCGCGCCCCCATCTTCATCGATGGGGCTGCAGAGGAGCTTCAAGTTCCTCGGTGTCCAAATCACTAAGGGCTTAAAAATGGTCTACACACACGCAAACAGTCGTGAAGAAAGCGTGACAGCGTCTCTTCCCCATCCTCAAAAAGTTATACAGTTGCACCGTTGAGAGCATCTTAACTGGCTGCATCACCTCTTGGTGTGGCATCTGCACCGCACACGATTGCTTGGCCCTACAGCCCAGTATTTCACTGGGGCTGAGCTCCCTGCCATCCAGGACCTCTATACCAGGCGGTGGGAAAGGAAAGCCCGGAGAACTGTTAGTCTCCAGCCACCCAAGCCTGTTCACTCTGCTTTAACACATCAAGAGGTACCGGTGAATCAAGTCTGACACCAACAGGCTCCTGAACAGCTTCTAACCCCAAAGCCATAAAACTGCTAAATAGCTAACCAAATGGCTACACTTACTTGCCTTACTGAAGAGCTCAGTGACTTTCAACATGGCACCGTCATAGGATGCCACCGTTCCAACAAGTCAGTTTGTCAAATTTCTGCCCTGCTAGAGCTGCCCCGGTCAACTGTAAGTGCTGTTATTGTGATGTGTAAATGTCTATGGGGCAACAACAGCTCAGCCGTGAAGAGGTAGGCCACACAAACTCACAGAACGAGACCGCCGAGTGCTGATGCGCGTAGCGCATAACAATTTTCTGTCCTCGGTTGCAACACTACAGAGTTTCAAACTGCTTGTCAGCACAATAACTGTTCTTTGGAAGCTTCACGAAATGGGTTTCCATGGCCGAGCAGCCGCACACAAGCCTAAGATCACCATGCGCAATGCCAAGCGTCGGCTGGAGTGGTTTAAAGCTTGCCGCCATTGGACTCTGGAGCAGTGGAAAGGCATTCTCTGGATCACACTTCATCATCTGACAGTCCAACAAAAAAACCTGGGTTTGGAGGATGCTAGGAGAATGGTACCTGCCCGAATGCATAGTGCCAACTGTAAAGTTTGGTGGAAGAAGAATAATGGTCTGGAGCTGGTTTTCATGGTTTTGGCCCCTTATTTCCAGTGAAAGGAAATCTTAACGCTACAGCATAAAATGACATTCTAGATGATTCTGTGCTATCCAACTTTGTGGCAACAGTTTGGGGAAGGCCCTTTCCTGTTTCAGCATGACAATGCCCCCGCGCACAAAGTGAGGTTCATACAGAGATAGTTTGTCGAGATCGGTGTGGAAGAACTTGACTAGCCTGCACAGAGCCCTGACCTCAACCCCATTGAACACCTTTGGGATGAATTGGAAAGTCGACTGCAAGCCAGGCCTAATCGCCCAACATCACAAATGCACTTGTGGCTGGTTAGAAGCCCCCGTAGCAATGTTCCAACATCTAGTGGAAAGCCTTCCCAGAAGAGTGGAGGCTGTTATAGCAGCAATGTTCCAACATCTAGTCGAAAGCCTTCCCAGAAGAGTGGAGGCTGTTATGGCAGCAAAGGGGGGGACCAACTCCATATTAATGCCCATGATTTTGGAATGAGATGTTGGACCAGCATGTGTCCACATACTTTTGGTCATGTAGTGTATCTGACCATTTAACTATGTATAACACATGCAGTACACACACACAGTTTTGTATTCAGTGATGTTTAGTATAAACGCCTCATGTCTACAAATCACTACCAGACAGTCCACGTCTCCTCATGTAGTGTGTGTTCTATGTTCATAACAACTGTGTTTTATTTAACCAATAAGGCCTGAGGAGGTGTGGTATATGACCAAAGCTAAGGGCTGTTCGTAGGCACAATGCAACGCAGAGATGTGTGTGTGTGTGTGTGTGTGTGTGTGTAGAGCTCTAAAATGTGCCTAGTTTAATCCCAGTCCATTTCCCTGTGAATCCATCCATGTGTGTTCTATTACCAACCAGATGACATCCAATAAGATTTAAGAACCCCGATGCCGCGCACCCTGGTCTGTGTATGAGCTAAGTGTGTGCCCACGCCCCAGGCCTCGCTATAAGGACTCATATGGTCGACTTAGAGCCTCATGAGCTCTCTCAAACCCTGCTGCAAGGCACAATCAAAACAAGTCATATCACTGAATGCTGAACGGAGATTAATAGGCGGTCCGGGCGCGCACCAACACAAGTGCACGTACACACGCACGAGCGCGCAAACACGCATGCACACACAAACACACCCCTCCTCCGTGGACCTAGGGCGCCTCCACGCGGACGCAGGCAGTAGAACGGGAGGAGGGATCAGTACAGCTCGAGCTCAAGGAGACGAACGGTAGAGCGAGCGCCTCTTCTTCTGAAGGACGACCGGACCTCGCGCGTATCCAGAACTTTATTATTTTATTCCTCTCTTTTCCTCCTCCTTTCCTCCCGTTTTCTTTCCCACGCGATGAGTGACTGACCCAGAGGGTCCTACGCGCTGTTCTTCTAAAGTTCTGGGTGAGTTTGAAAAGTTTAAACTGTTGCAGTATCTCTGCAGTAAATTCGCCCAAGTCGCTCTCTCTCTCTCTCTCTCTCTCTCTCTCTCTCTCTCTCTCTCTCTCTTTCTCTCTCTCTGTCTTTCTTTCTCTCTCTGTCTTTCTGTCTCGATTATCATTCATATCCGATTTGAATATACGTTATGTAGTAAATGTGTGTGTGATGTATTTGAATACATGAACGCGCATTGCCTCCACCCTCATTTGAAGACCCGTCAGTTAGATATAAACGAGTTGGCAAACGATGCATTTTCCATCTTAGACAGAGTTGTTAAAATGCTGCGTATACTTTAGTTCAGCTGGACACTGTTCAGTCCTGACTGGGTGCGTCCCAGATGCAGGCCTGCGAACATTAGAAATCCATGATTTCGTTTTCGTATCGTTCCTGAGATGTTACATTTATTGTAAAGATATAATATTCTGCTCAGGTTTGCGCAGTGAATGTGTGTATTATTCTGGAACGCACCCTGTGTCTCTGGGACGCACCCTGTGTATCTGGGACGCACCCTGTGTATCTGGAACGCACCCTGTGTCTCTGGGACGCACCCTGTGTGTCTGGGACGCAGAACAAGCCTCCCAGTTCGTCCCCATTAAACCATGCATTACCAGATCTTACCGCGAGAGGAGGCTGCAGGAGCACATGTCCATGGAAAGTTGTATTATCGGTGGGCGTGACTTTCTTTGTGTGTGTGTGTGTGTGTGTGTGTGTGTGTGTGTGTGTGTGTGTGTGTGTGAGATGAGAGAGAAGACAGAAGAGGGGAAGCGAAGGGGGAAGACGAGAGAGAAGAGAACAACGTTCCATTTATTTAATTCCAATTAGCCTGTCCTCCGATATCTCAGCCCACCAGCCACCACTGCTGGTCATAAATGAATGAATGAGATGTTGAGAGGCAGGCACCAACATGGCAACCAGCTCCACAGTTAGCCAATCTCTTTGTATTCTTTTTATATTTATTATTTATTTTTTACCCTTTTTTCATGGTATCCAATTGGTAGTTCCAGTCTTGTCTCATCGCTGCAACTCCCGTACGGACTCGGGAGAGGCGAAGGTCGAGAGCCATGCATCCTCCGAAACACTACCAAACCAAGCCGCACTGCCTTCTTGTCACAATGCCCACTTAACCCGGAAGCCAGCCGCACCCGTGTGTCAGACCGTGTCAGCGTGCACTGCGCCCGGCCCGCCACAGGAGTCGCTAGTGCGTGATGAGACAAGGACATCCCTGCCGGCCAAACCCTCCCCAAACCCAGACCAATTGTGCGCCGCCCCATGGGTCTACCGGTCGCGGCCGGCTGCGACAAAGCCTGGAGTCGAACACAGAAACTCTAGTGGCACAGCTAACACTTTGTTCACAATCAGCCACTGAGACTGATGCTGAGTTCCTATTATTGTCCAGGCATCTGTTGTGAGGGGTATCTGTATGTGAGGGGCATCTGTATATGAGGGGTATCTGTATCAAAAATCAAATAAAATCTAATTTTATTTGTCACATACACATGGTTAGCAGATGTTAATGCGAGTGTAGCAAAATGCTTGTGCTTCTAGTTCCGACAATGCAGTAATAACCAACAAGTAATCTAACTAACAATTCCAAAACTACTGTCTAATACACAGTGTAAGGGGATAAAGAATATGTACATAAAGATATATGGATGAGTGATGGTACAGAGCAGCATAGGCAAGATACAGTAGATGGTATCGAGTACAGTATATACATATGAGATGAGTATGTAAACAAAGTGGCATAGTTAAAGTGGCTAGTGATACATGTATTACATAAGGATGCAAGATGATATAGAGTACAGTATATACGTATACATATGAGATGAATAATGTAGGGTATGTAAACATTATATTAGGTAGCATTGTTTAAAGTGGCTAGTGATATATTTACATCATTTCCCATCAATTCCCATTATTAAAGTGGCTGGAGTTGAGTCAGTGTCAGTGTGTTGGCAGCAGCCACTCAATGTTAGTGGTGGCTGTTTAACAGTCTGATGGCCTTGAGATAGAAGCTGTTTTTCAGTCTCTCGGTCCCAGCTTTGATGCACCTGTACTGACCTCGCCTTCTGGATGATAGCGGGGTGAACAGGCAGTGGCTCGGGTGGTTGTTGTCCTTGATGATCTTTATGGCCTTCCTGTGACATCGGGTGGTGTAGGTGTCCTGGAGGGCAGGTAGTTTGCCCCCGGTGATGCGTTGTGCAGACCTCACTACCCTCTGGAGAGCCTTACGGTTGTGGGCGGAGCAGTTGCCGTACCAGGCGGTGATACAGCCCGCCAGGATGCTCTCGATTGTGCATCTGTAGAAGTTTGTGAGTGCTTTTGGTGACAAGCCAAATTTCTTCAGCCTCCTGAGGTTGAAGAGGCGCTGCTGCGCCTTCTTCACGATGCTGTCTGTGTGAGTGGACCAATTCAGTTTGTCTGTGATGTGTATGCCGAGGAACTTAAAACTTACTACCCTCTCCACTACTGTTCCATCGATGTGGATAGGGGGGTGTTCCCTCTGCTGTTTCCTGAAGTCCACAATCATCTCCTTAGTTTTGTTGACGTTGAGTGTGAGGTTATTTTCCTGACACCACACTCCGAGGGCCCTCACCTCCTCCCTGTAGGCCGTCTCGTCGTTGTTGGTAATCAAGCCTACCACTGTTGTGTCGTCCGCAAACTTGATGATTGAGTTGGAGGCGTGCGTGGCCACGCAGTCGTGGGTGAACAGGGAGTACAGGAGAGGGCTCAGAACGCACCCTTGTGGGGCTCCAGTGTTGAGGATCAGCGGGGTGGAGATGTTGTTGCCTACCCTCACCACCTGGGGGCGGCCCGTCAGGAAGTCCAGTACCCAGTTGCACAGGGCGGGGTCGAGACCCAGGGTCTCGAGCTTGATGACGAGCTTGGAGGGTACTATGGTGTTAAATGCTGAGCTGTAGTCGATGAACAGCATTCTCACATAGGTATTCCTCTTGTCCAGATGGGGTAGGGCAGTGTGCAGTGTGGTTGAGATTGCATCGTCTGTGGACCTATTTGGGCGGTAAGCAAATTGGAGTGGGTCTAGGGTGTCAGGTAGGGTGGAGGTGATATGGTCCTTGACTAGTCTCTCAAAACACTTCATGATGACGGAAGTGAGTGCTACGGGGCGGTAGTCGTTTAGCTCAGTTACCTTAGCTTTCTTGGGAACAGGAACAATGGTGGCCCTCTTGAAGCATGTGGGAACAGCAGACTGGTATAGGGATTGATTGAATATGTCCGTAAACACACCGGCCAGCTGGTCTGCGCATGCTCTGAGGGCGCGGCTGGGGATGCCGTCTGGGCCTGCAGCCTTGCGAGGGTTAACACGTTTAAATGTTTTACTCACCTCGGCTGCAGTGAAGGTGAGTCCGCATGTTTTCGTTGCAGGCCGTGTCAGTGGCACTGGATTGTCCTCAAAGCGGGCAAAAAAGTTATTTAGTCTGCCTGGGAGCATGACATCCTGGTCCGTGACTGGGCTGGTTTTCTTCCTGTAGTCCGTGATTGACTGTAGACCCTGCCACATGCCTCTTGTGTCTGAGCCGTTGAATTGAGATTCTACTTTGTCTGTATGTGAGGGGCATCTGTATGTGAGGGGTATCTGTATGAATTCTATGCAAATGTAATGTGTGTGTGTGTGTGTGTGTGTGTGTGTGTGTGTGTGTGTGTGTGTGTGTGTGTGTGTGTGTGTGTGTGTGTGTGTGTGTGTGTGTGTGTCAGGTCAGTTAGAAGGAGAGGATGATGATGAGGTCCGAGGTCATCGCGCTGTGCTTCCTGTTCGGATCTGCGGCATATGCACAGGCCGTCCCAGAATGCAACAGTGAGTTCCCTTCACACCATGCTGTCTGGTTCTGTCATCATACTCCAGTCCCTAGTGGTCCTGGTCTAAAGTAGTGCACTATATAGGGTCCTGGTCTAAAGTAGTGCACTATATAGGGCTCTGGTCTAAAGTAGTGCACTATATAGGGTCCTGGTCTAAAGTAGTGCACTATATAGGGCTCTGGTCTAAAGTAGTGCACTATATAGGGCTTTGGTCTAAAGTAGTGCACTATATAGGGCCCTGGTCTAAAGTAGTGCACTATATAGGGCCCTGGTATAAAGTAGTGCACTATATAGGGTCTCATACAGGGACTCATACAGCCTGTATTAAACTTGTAACAGATGTTATACATTTCTCAGACAGATGTTCTTTGATGTTTCTCAGTTCGGTTTACACAACAATAACCAAGACATGGACTTTTAGATTCAGTTGATATTAATGTGATTATGTTTACATGTTTCTGTTAACATGTGTCCTAACGGGGTTGTTTGTGTGTTGTGTGTGCGTGTGTGCTTGTGTGTGTGTCCGTCAGAGAAACATGAGTGTCCTATAGATGTGTACTTTACAATCGACACATCTGAGACCATCGCCCTGCAAGAACCTCCCCCTGGATCACTGGTGGAGAGCATTAAGGTTCCTACTACTACAACTATATTATACTGTTCCCCCTCCCCCTGGATCACTGGTGGATAACAGTAGATACAGTAGATAGATAGATGCAGTAGATAGATAGATAGATACAGTAGATAGATAGATAGATAGATAGATAGATAGATAGATAGATAGATACAGTAGATAGATAGATAGATAGATAGATAGATAGATAGATAGATAGATAGATAGATACAGTAGATAGATAAGAAAGATAGATAGATAGATAGATAGATAGATAGATAGATAGATAGATAGATAGATAGATAGATAGATAGATAGATAGATACAGTAGATAGATACAGTAGATAGATGGATGTCTAACCCCTTCCTCCTCCTTAATGTGTGTGCAGATGTTTACAGAGCGTTTTGATAGATAGATAGATAGATAGATAGATAGATGGATGTCTAACCCCTTCCTCCTCCTCGATGTGTGTGCAGATGTTTACAGAGCGTTTTGCAGAGCGTCTGGAGGATGCTGACTATAAAGGTCTGGTCCAGATCAGATGGCAGTTAGGAGGACTACACTTCTCCCAGAGACAACAGGTCTTCAGCCGTATACAGGCCAAGGACGCCTTCATCCAGGTGGGTCTAACATGGTTATAGAGAAGGGCACTCAACATGTACTGCACTGACACAAATGACTGATGATTGGTTGAATGAAATTGATAATAAGAAGATTGTGGGAGTTGAATTGTTAGATTTCAGTGCAGCCGATATTATTGACCATAACCTGTTGTTGAGAAAACATATGTGTTATGGCTTTTCAACCTCTGTCATATTGTGGATTCAGAGATATCTATCTAATAGAACTCAAAGGGTTTTCTATCATGGAAGCTTCTCTAATGTCAAACATGTAAAGTGTGGTGTACCGCAGGGCAGCTCTCTAGGCCCTCTACTCTTTTCACCAATGACCTGCCACTGGCATTAAACAGAGCATGTGTGTCCATGTATGCTGATGATTCAACCATACACGCATCAGCAACCACAGCTAATGAAGTCACTGAAACCCTTAACAAAGAGTTGCAGTCTGTTTTGGAATGGGTGGCCAGTAATAAACTGGTCCTGAACATCTCTAAAACTAAGAGCAGTGTATTTGGTACAAATCATTCCTTAAGTTCTAGACCTTTGTGGGGTTAGGGTTAGGGCTAACCCTAATAAAATACCAAATAGCAAACACACGCACACATACAGGCGCGCACACACACACATGCACACACAAACACACATGCTCACACACGCACGCATATACACACAAACACACACACACATACACAAATATACACAAAAAACATGTTATCAGTTCATAGATTGATGGGGTTAGATTGATGGGGTTACGGTTAGATTGATGGGGTTAGATTGATGGGGTTAGGGTTAGATTGATGGGGTTAGGGTTAGATTGTTTGATTGGGTTAGGGTTAGATTGATGGGGTTAGATTGATGGGGTTAGGGTTAGAATGATGGGGTTAGATTGATGGGGTTAGGGTTAGATTGATTGGGTTAGGGTTAGATTGATGGGGTTAGATTGATGGGGTTAGGGTTAGATTGATGGGGTTAGATTGATGAGGTTAGGGTTAGATTGATGAGGTTAGATTGATGGGGTTAGTGTTAGATTGATGGGGTTTGATTGATGGGGTTAGATTGATGAATTTAGGGTTAGGTTGATGGGGTTAGATTAGTGGGGTTAGGGTTAGATTTATGGGGTTAGGGTTGGGTTGATGGGGTTAGATTGGTGGGGTTAGGGTTAGATTGATGGGATTAGATTGATGGGGTTAGGGTTAGATTGATGAGGTTAGGGTTAGATCGATGGGGTTAGGGTTAGATTGATGGGGTTAGGGTTAGATTGATGGGGTTAGGGTTAGATTGATGGGTTAGGGTTAGATTGATGAGGTTAGGGTTAGATTGATAGGGTTATGGTTAGATTGATGGGGTTAGATTGATGGGGTTAGGGTTAGAATGATGGGGTTAGGGTTAGATTGATGGGGTTAGATTGATGGGGTAGGGTTAGATTGATGGGGTTAGGATTAGATTGATGCGGTTAGATTGATGAGGTTAGGGTTAGATTGATGGGGTTAGATTGATGGGGTTAGGTTTAGATTGATGGCGTTAGATTGATGAGGTTAGGGTTAGATTGATGGGGTTAGGGTTAGATTGATGAGGTTAGGGTTAGATTGATGGGGTTAGGGTTAGATTGATGAGGTTAGGGTTAGATTGATGGGGTTTGATTGATGGGGTTAGATTGATGGGGTTAGGGTTAGATTGATGGGGTTAGGGTGAGATTGATGGGGTTAGGGTTAGATTGATGAGGTTAGGGTTAGATTGATGGGGTTTGATTGATGGGGTTAGATTGATGGGGTTAGGGTTAGATTGATGGGGTTAGGGTGAGATTGATTGGGTTAGGGTTAGATTGATGGGGTTAGATTGTTGAGGTTAGGGTTAAATTGATGGGGTTAGGGTTAGATTGATGGGTTTAGATTGATGGGGTTAGATTGTTGAGGTTATGGTTAGATTGTTGGGTTTAGGGTTAGATTGATGGGGTTAGAGTTAGGTTGATGAGGTTAGGGTTAGATTGATGGGGTTAGATTGATGGGTTTAGGGTTAGAATGATCGGGTTAGATTGATGAGGTTAGGGTTAGATTGATGCGGTTAGGGTTAGATTGATGAGGTTAGGGTTAGATTGATGGGGTTAGATTGATGAGGTTAAGGTTAGATTGGGTTAGATTGATGAGATTAGGGTTAGATTGGGTTAGATGGATGGGGTTAGATAGATGGGTTTAATGATGGGGTTAGATTGATGAGGTTAGGGTAAGATTGATGGGGTTAGATTGATGGGGTTAGGGTGAGATTGATGAGGTTAGGGTTATATTGATGAGGTTAGGGTTAGATTGATGGGGTTAGATTGATAAGGTTAAGGTTAGATTGGGTTAGATTGATGAGATTAGGGTTAGATTGGGTTAGATGGATGGGGTTAGATTGATGGGTTTAATGATGGGGTTAGATTGATGAGGTTAGGGTAAGATTGATGGGGTTAGATTGATGGGGTTAGGGTGAGATTGATGAGGTTAGGGTTATATTGATGGGGTTAGGGTTAGATTGATGGGGTTAGGGTTAGATTGATGGGGTTAGGGTTAGATTGATGGGGTTAGATTGATGGTGTAAGGTTAGATTGATGGGGTTAGGGTTAGATTGATGGGGTTAGGTTAGATTGATGGGGTTAGATTGATGGGGTTAGATAGATGGGTTTAGGGTTAAATTTATGAGGTTAGGGTACGATTGATGAGGTTAGGGTTAGATTCATGGGGTTAGGGTTAGATTGATGGGGTTATGGTTAGATTGATGAGGTTAGGGTTAGATTGATGGGGTTAGGATGAGATTGTTTGGGTTAGGGTTAGATTGATGAGGTTAGGGTTAGATTGATGGGGTTAGATTGATGGGGTTAGATTGATGGGGTTAGATTGATGGGTTTAGGCTTACATTGATGGGGTTAGATTGATGAGGTTAGGTTTAGATTGATGGGGTTAGGGTTAGATTGATGAGGTTAGGGTTAGATTGATGGGGTAGGGTTAGATTGATGGTGTTAGGGTTAGATTGATGGGGTTAGGGTTAGATTGATGAGGTTAGGGTTAGATTGATGAGGTTAGGGTTAGATATGGGGTTAGATTGATGGGGTTAGGGTTAGATTGATGGGGTTAGGGTTAGATTGATGGGGTAGGGTTAGATTGATGGGGTTAGGGTTAGATTGACGGGGTTAGGGTTAGATTGATGGGTTTAGGGTTAGATTGATGCGGTTAGATTGATGAGGTTAGGGTTAGATTGATGGGGTTAGGGTTAGATTGATGGGGTTAGATTGATGGGGTTAGGGTTTGATTGATGGGGTTAGATTGATGAGGTTAGGGTTAGATTGATGGGGTTAGGGTTAGATTGATGAGGTTAGTGTTAGATTGATGGGGTTAGGGTTAGATTGATGAGGTTGGTGTTAGATTGATGGGGTTAGGGTTAGATTGATTGGGTTAGGGTTAGATTGATGGGGTTAGATTGATGGGGTTAGGGTTAGATTGATGGGGTTAGATTGATGAGGTTAGGGTTAGATTGATGAGGTTAGATTGATGGGGTTAGGGTTAGATTGATGGGGTTAGATTGATGAATTTAGGGTTAGGTTGATGGGGTTAGATTAGTGGGGTTAGGGTTAGATTTATGGGGTTAGGGTTGGGTTGATGGGGTTAGATTGGTGGGGTTAGGGTTAGATTGATGGGATTAGATTGATGGGGTTAGGGTTAGATTGATGAGGTTAGGGTTAGATCGATGGGGTTAGGGTTAGATCAATGGGGTTAGGGTTAGATTGATGGGGTTAGGGTTAGATTGATGGGGTTAGGGTTAGATTGATGGGGTTAGGGTTAGATTGATGAGGTTAGGGTTAGATTGATAGGGTTATGGTTAGATTGATGGGGTTAGATTGATGGGGTTAGGGTTAGAATGATGGGGTTAGGGTTAGATTGATGGGGTTAGATTGATGGGGTAGGGTTAGATTGATGGGGTTAGGATTAGATTGATGCGGTTAGATTGATGAGGTTAGGGTTAGATTGATGGGGTTAGATTGATGGGGTTAGGTTTAGATTGATGGCGTTAGATTGATGAGGTTAGGGTTAGATTGATGGCGTTAGATTGATGAGGTTAGGGTTAGATTGATGGGGTTAGGGTTAGATTGATGAGGTTAGGGTTAGATTGATGGGGTTAGGGTTAGATTGATGAGGTTAGGGTTAGATTGATGGGGTTTGATTGATGGGGTTAGATTGATGGGGTTAGGGTTAGATTGATGGGGTTAGGGTGAGATTGATTGGGTTAGGGTTAGATTGATGGGGTTAGATTGTTGAGGTTAGGGTTAGATTGATGGGGTTAGGGTTAGATTGATGGGTTTAGATTGATGGGGTTAGATTGTTGAGGTTATGGTTAGATTGTTGGGTTTAGGGTTAGATTGATGGGGTTAGAGTTAGGTTGATGAGGTTAGGGTTAGATTGATGGGGTTAGATTGATGGGTTTAGGGTTAGAATGATCGGGTTAGATTGATGAGGTTAGGGTTAGATTGATGCGGTTAGGGTTAGATTGATGAGGTTAGGGTTAGATTGATGGGGTTAGATTGATGAGGTTAAGGTTAGATTGGGTTAGATTGATGAGATTAGGGTTAGATTGGGTTAGATGGATGGGGTTAGATAGATGGGTTTAATGATGGGGTTAGATTGATGAGGTTAGGGTAAGATTGATGGGGTTAGATTGATGGGGTTAGGGTGAGATTGATGAGGTTAGGGTTATATTGATGAGGTTAGGGTTAGATTGATGGGGTTAGATTGATAAGGTTAAGGTTAGATTGGGTTAGATTGATGAGATTAGGGTTAGATTGGGTTAGATGGATGGGGTTAGATTGATGGGTTTAATGATGGGGTTAGATTGATGAGGTTAGGGTAAGATTGATGGGGTTAGATTGATGGGGTTAGGGTGAGATTGATGAGGTTAGGGTTATATTGATGGGGTTAGGGTTAGATTGATGGGGTTAGGGTTAGATTGATGGGGTTAGGGTTAGATTGATGGGGTTAGATTGATGGTGTAAGGTTAGATTGATGGGGTTAGGGTTAGATTGATGGGGTTAGGGTTAGATTGATGGGGTTAGATTGATGGGGTTAGATAGATGGGTTTAGGGTTAAATTTATGAGGTTAGGGTACGATTGATGAGGTTAGGGTTAGATTCATGGGGTTAGGGTTAGATTGATGGGGTTATGGTTAGATTGATGAGGTTAGGGTTAGATTGATGGGGTTAGGATGAGATTGTTTGGGTTAGGGTTAGATTGATGAGGTTAGGGTTAGATTGATGGGGTTAGATTGATGGGGTTAGATTGATGGGGTTAGATTGATGGGTTTAGGCTTACATTGATGGGGTTAGATTGATGAGGTTAGGTTTAGATTGATGGGGTTAGGGTTAGATTGATGAGGTTAGGGTTAGATTGATGGGGTAGGGTTAGATTGATGGTGTTAGGGTTAGATTGATGGGGTTAGGGTTAGATTGATGAGGTTAGGGTTAGATTGATGAGGTTAGGGTTAGATATGGGGTTAGATTGATGGGGTTAGGGTTAGATTGATGGGGTAGGGTTAGATTGATGGGGTTAGGGTTAGATCGATGGGGTTAGGGTTAGATCGATGGGGTTAGATTGATGAGGTCTGGGTTAGATTGATGGGGTTGGGGTTAGATTTATGAGGTTAGGGTTAGATTGATGAGGTTAGGGTTAGATTCATGGGGTTAGTGTTAGATTGATGGGGTTAGGGTTAGATTGATGGGGTTAGGGTTAGATTGATGGGGTTAGATTAATGGGGATGGGGTTAGAATGATGGGGTTAGGGTTAGAATGATGGGGTTAGGGTTAGATTGACGGGGTTAGGGTTAGATTGATGGGTTTAGGGTTAGATTGATGCGGTTAGATTGATGAGGTTAGGGTTAGATTGATGGGGTTAGGGTTAGATTGATGGGGTTAGATTGATGGGGTTAGGGTTTGATTGATGGGGTTAGATTGATGAGGTTAGGGTTAGATTGATGGGGTTAGGGTTAGATTGATGAGGTTAGTGTTAGATTGATGGGGTTAGGGTTAGATTGATGAGGTTAGTGTTAGATTGATGGGGTTAGGGTTAGATTGATTGGGTTAGGGTTAGATTGATGGGGTTAGATTGATGGGGTTAGGGTTAGATTGATGAGGTTAGGGTTAGATTGATGAGGTTAGATTGATGGGGTTAGGGTTAGATTGATGGGGTTTGATTGATGGGGTTAGATTGATGAATTTAGGGTTAGGTTGATGGGGTTAGATTAGTGGGGTTAGGGTTAGATTTATGGGGTTAGGGTTGGGTTGATGGGGTTAGATTGGTGGGGTTAGGGTTAGATTGATGGGATTAGATTGATGGGGTTAGGGTTAGATTGATGAGGTTAGGGTTAGATCGATGGGGTTAGGGTTAGATCAATGGGGTTAGGGTTAGATTGATGGGGTTAGGGTTAGATTGATGGGGTTAGGGTTAGATTGATGGGGTTAGGGTTAGATTGATGGGGTTAGGGTTAGATTGATGAGGTTAGGGTTAGATTGATAGGGTTATGGTTAGATTGATGGGGTTAGATTGATGGGGTTAGGGTTAGAATGATGGGGTTAGGGTTAGATTGATGGGGTTAGATTGATGGGGTAGGGTTAGATTGATGGGGTTAGGATTAGATTGATGCGGTTAGATTGATGAGGTTAGGGTTAGATTGATGGGGTTAGATTGATGGGGTTAGGTTTAGATTGATGGCGTTAGATTGATGAGGTTAGGGTTAGATTGATGGGGTTAGGGTTAGATTGATGAGGTTAGGGTTAGATTGATGGGGTTAGGGTTAGATTGATGAGGTTAGGGTTAGATTGATGGGGTTTGATTGATGGGGTTAGATTGATGGGGTTAGGGTTAGATTGATGGGGTTAGGGTGAGATTGATTGGGTTAGGGTTAGATTGATGGGGTTAGATTGTTGAGGTTAGGGTTAGATTGATGGGGTTAGGGTTAGATTGATGGGTTTAGATTGATGGGGTTAGATTGTTGAGGTTATGGTTAGATTGTTGGGTTTAGGGTTAGATTGATGGGGTTAGAGTTAGGTTGATGAGGTTAGGGTTAGATTGATGGGGTTAGATTGATGGGTTTAGGGTTAGAATGATCGGGTTAGATTGATGAGGTTAGGGTTAGATTGATGCGGTTAGGGTTAGATTGATGAGGTTAGGGTTAGATTGATGGGGTTAGATTGATGAGGTTAAGGTTAGATTGATGAGATTAGGGTTAGATTGGGTTAGATGGATGGGGTTAGATAGATGGGTTTAATGATGGGGTTAGATTGATGAGGTTAGGGTAAGATTGATGGGGTTAGATTGATGGGGTTAGGGTGAGATTGATGAGGTTAGGGTTATATTGATGAGGTTAAGGTTAGATTGGGTTAGATTGATGAGATTAGGGTTAGATTGGGTTAGATGGATGGGGTTAGATTGATGGGTTTAATGATGGGGTTAGATTGATGAGGTTAGGGTAAGATTGATGGGGTTAGATTGATGGGGTTAGGGTGAGATTGATGAGGTTAGGGTTATATTGATGGGGTTAGGGTTAGATTGATGGGGTTAGGGTTAGATTGATGGGGTTAGGGTTAGATTGATGGGGTTAGATTGATGGTGTAAGGTTAGATTGATGGGGTTAGGGTTAGATTGATGGGGTTAGGGTTAGATTGATGGGGTTAGATTGATGGGGTTAGATAGATGGGTTTAGGGTTAAATTTATGAGGTTAGGGTACGATTGATGAGGTTAGGGTTAGATTCATGGGGTTAGGGTTAGATTGATGGGGTTATGGTTAGATTGATGAGGTTAGGGTTAGATTGATGGGGTTAGGATGAGATTGTTTGGGTTAGGGTTAGATTGATGAGGTTAGGGTTAGATTGATGGGGTTAGATTGATGGGGTTAGATTGATGGGGTTAGATTGATGGGTTTAGGCTTACATTGATGGGGTTAGATTGATGAGGTTAGGTTTAGATTGATGGGGTTAGGGTTAGATTGATGAGGTTAGGGTTAGATTGATGGGGTAGGGTTAGATTGATGGTGTTAGGGTTAGATTGATGGGGTTAGGGTTAGATTGATGAGGTTAGGGTTAGATTGATGAGGTTAGGGTTAGATATGGGGTTAGATTGATGGGGTTAGGGTTAGATTGATGGGGTTAGGGTTAGATTGATGGGGTAGGGTTAGATTGATGGGGTTAGGGTTAGATCGATGGGGTTAGGGTTAGATCGATGGGGTTAGATTGATGAGGTCTGGGTTAGATTGATGGGATTGGGGTTAGATTTATGAGGTTAGGGTTAGATTGATGAGGTTAGGGTTAGATTCATGGGGTTAGTGTTAGATTGATGGGGTTAGGGTTAGATTGATGGGGTTAGGGTTAGATTGATGGGGTTAGATTGATTAGGTGAGGGTTAGATTGATGGGGTTAGATTAATGGGGATGGGGTTAGAATGATGGGGTTAGGGTTAGAATGATGGGGTTAGGGTTAGATTGACGGGGTTAGGGTTAGATTGATGGGTTTAGGGTTAGATTGATGCGGTTAGATTGATGAGGTTAGGGTTAGATTGATGGGGTTAGGGTTAGATTGATGGGGTTAGATTGATGGGGTTAGGGTTTGATTGATGGGGTTAGATTGATGAGGTTAGGGTTAGATTGATGGGGTTAGGGTTAGATTGATGAGGTTAGTGTTAGATTGATGGGGTTAGGATGAGATTGATTGGGTTAAGGTTAGATTGATGAGGCTATTAGGGTTAGATTGATGGGGTTAGATTGATGGGGTTAGATTGATGGGTTTAGGCTTACATTGATGGGGTTAGGGTTAGATTGATGAGGTTAGGGTTAGATTGATGGGGTAGGGTTAGATTGGTGGGGTTAGGGTTAGATTGATGGGGTTAGGGTTAGATATGGGGTTAGATTGATGGGTTTAGGGTTAGATTGATGGGGATAGGGTTAGATTGATGGGGTAGGGTTAGGTTGATGGGGTTAGGGTTAGATGGATGGATGGGGTTAGGGTTAGATGGATGGGGTTAGATTGATGCGGTCTGGGTTAGATTGATGGGGTTGGGGTTAGATTTATGAGGTTAGGGTTAGATTGATCAAATCAAATCAAATCAAATTTATTTATATAGCCCTTCGTACATCAGCTGATATCTCAAAGTGCTGTACAGAAACCCAGCCTAAAACCCCAAACAGCAAGCAATGCAGGTGTAGAAGCACGGTGGCTAGGAAAAACTCCCTAGAAAGGCCAAAACCTAGGAAGAAACCTAGAGAGGAACCAGGCTATGTGGGGTGGCCAGTCCTCTTCTGGCTGTGCCGGGTGGAGATTATAACAGAACATGGTCAAGATGTTCAAATGTTCATAAATGACCAGCATGGTCGAATAATAATAAGGCAGAACAGTTGAAACTGGAGCAGCAGCACGGCCAGGTGGACTGGTGACAGCAAGGAGTCATCATGTCAGGTAGTCCTGGGGCATGGTCCTAGGGCTCAGGTCCTCCGAGAGAGAGAAAGAGAGAATTAGAGAACGCACACTTAGATTCACACAGGACACCGAATAGGACAGGAGAAGTACTCCAGATATAACAAACTGACCCTAGCCCCCCGACACATAAACTACTGCAGCATAAATACTGGAGGCTGAGACAGGATTGATGAGATTAGGGGGGTTAGTGTTAGATTGATGGGGTTAGGGTTAGATTGATGGGGTAGGGTTAGATTGATGTGGTTAGGGTTAGATTGATGGGGTTAGGGTTAGATTGATGGGGTTAGATTGATTAGGTGAGGGTTAGATTGATGGGGTTAGATTAATGGGGATGGGGTTAGAATGATGGGGTTAGGGTTAGATTGATGGGGTTAGGGTTAGATTGACGGGGTTAGATTGATGAGGTTAGGGTTAGATTGATGGGGTTAGATTGATGGGGTTGGGATTAGATTGATGGGGTTAGGGTTAGAGTGATGGGGTTAGATTGATGAGGTTAGATTGATGAGGTTAGGGTTATATTGATGGTGTTAGATTGATGGGGTTGGGATTATATTGATGGGGTTGGGGTTCGATTGATGCGGTTAGATTGACGGGGTTAGATTGATGAGGTTAGGGTTAGATTGATGGGGTTAGATTGATGGGGTTGGGATTAGATTGATGGGGTTAGGGTTAGAGTGATGGGGTTAGATTGATGGGGTTAGATTGATGGGGTTAGGGTTAGATTGATGGGGTTAGATTGATTGAGGTTAGGGTTAGATTGATGGGGTTAGATTGATGAGGTTATGGTTAGATTGATGGGGTTAGATTGATGGCGTTAGGGTTAGATTGCTGGGTTTAGATTGCTGGGGTTAGATTGATGGGGTTAGGGTTAGATTGATGGGATTAGATTGATGAGGTTAGGGTTAGATTGATTGGGTTAGGGTCAGATTGATGGGGTTAGGGTCAGATTGATGGGGTTAGGGTTAGATTGATGGGGTTAGATTGATGGTGTTAGATTGATCGGGTTAGATTGATGGGGTTAGATTATTGAGGTTAGGGTTAGATTGCTGGGGTTAGATTGATGGGGTTAGGGTTAGATTGATGGAGTTAGATTGATGGGGTTAGGGTTAGATTGATGGGGTTAGGGTTAGATTGATGGGGTTAGTGTTAGAATAATGGGGTTAGATTGATGAGATTGGGGTTAGATTGATGGGGTTAGATTGATGGGGTTAGGGTTAGATTGATGGGGTTAGATTGATGGGTTTAGGGTTAGATTGATGGGGTTAGATGGATGGGGTTAGATTTATGTGGTTAGGGTTAGATTGATGGGGTTAGATTGATGGGGTTAGGGTTAGATTGATGAGGTCAGGGTTAGATTGATGGGTTTATGGTTAGATGGATCGATGGGGTTAGATGGATGGGGTTAGATTGATAGAGTTAGGGTTAGATTGATGAGGTTAGATGGATGGGGTTAGATTGATGGGGTTAGATATATGGGGTTAGGGTTAGATTGATGGGGTTAGGGTTAGATTGATGGGGTTAGGGTTAGAGTGATGGAGTTAGATTGATGAGGTTAGGGTTAGATTGATGGTGTTAGATTGATGTGGTTGGGACTATATTGATGGGGTTGGGGTTCGATTGATGCGGTTAGATTGATGAGGTTAGGGTTAGATTGATGAGGTCAGGGTTAGATTGATGGGTTTATGGTTAGATGGATGGATGGGGTTAGATGGATGGGGTTAGATTGATGGGGTTAGGGTTTGATTGATGGGGTTAGGGCTAGATTGATGGGGTTAGATTGATGGGGTTAGGGTTAGATTGATGGGGATAGATTGATGGGTTTAGGGTTAGATTGATGGGGTTAGGTGGATGGGGTTAGATTGATGGGGTTAGGGTTAGATTGATGGGGTTATATTGGTGGGGTTAGATTGATGGGGTTAGGGTTAGATATATGGGGTTTGGGTTAGAATGATGGGGTTAGGGTTAGATTGAAGGGGTTAGATTGATGAGTTTAGGGTTAGATTGATGGGGTTAGATTGATGGGGTTAGATTTATGGGGCTAGATTGATGGGGTTAGATGGATGGGGTTAGATATATCGGGTTAGGGTTAGATTGATGGGGTTAGATTGATGGGGTTAGATTATTGAGGTTAGGGTTAGATTGATGGTTTTAGATTGATGGGGTTAGGGTTAGATTGATTGCTCTTATGCTTTATACTGTTTTGGTTTTCATTAGATGTAGGTATTCACACCCTGCATGGAGCACAACATTAAATGGGGTTAGGGTTAGATTGATGGGGTTAGGGTTAGATTGATGGGGTTAGGGTTAGAGTGATGGAGTTAGATTGATGAGGTTAGGGTTAGATTGATGGTGTTAGATTGATGTGGTTGGGACTATATTGATGGGGTTGGGGTTCGATTGATGCGGTTAGATTGATGAGGTTAGGGTTCGATTGATGGGGTTAGATTGATGGGGTTAGGGTTAGATTGATGGGGTTAGATTGATGGGGTTAAGGTTAGATTGATGGAGTTAGATTGATGGGGTTAGGGTTAGATTGATGGGGTTAGTTTTAGATTGATGGGGTTAGATTGATGAGGTTGGGGTTAGATTGATGGGGTTAGATTGATGGGGTTAGGGTCAGATTGATGGGGTTAGATTGATGGGTTTAGGGTTAGATTGATGGGGTTAGATTGATGGGGTTAGGGTTAGATTGATGAGGTCAGGGTTAGATTGATGGGTTTATGGTTAGATGGATGGATGGGGTTAGATGGATGGGGTTAGATTGATGGGGTTAGGGTTTGATTGATGGGGTTAGGGCTAGATTGATGGGGTTAGATTGATGGGGTTAGGGTTAGATTGATGGGGTTAGATTGATGAGGTTATGGTTAGATTGATGGGGTTAGATTGATGGGGTTAGGGTTAGATTGCTGGGGTTAGATTGATGGGGTTAAGGTTAGATTGATGGAGTTAGATTGATGGAGTTAGGGTTAGATTGATGGGGTTATTTTTAGATTGATGGGGTTAGATTGATGAGGTTGGGGTTAGATTGATGGGGTTAGATTGATGGGGTTAGGGTCAGATTGATGGGGTTAGATTGATGGGTTTAGGGTTAGATTGATGGGGTTAGATGGATGGGGTTAGATTTATGGGGTTAGGGTTAGATTGATGGGGTTAGATTGATGGGGTTAGGGTTAGATTGATGAGGTCAGGGTTAGATTGATGGGTTTATGGTTAGATGGATGGATGGGGTTAGATGGATGGGGTTAGATTGATGGGGTTAGGGTTTGATTGATGGGGTTAGGGCTAGATTGATGGGGTTAGATTGATGGGGTTAGGGTTAGATTGATGGGGATAGATTGATGGGTTTAGGGTTAGATTGATGGGGTTAGATGGATGGGGTTAGATTGATGGGGTTAGGGTTAGATTGATGGGGTTATATTGGTGGGGTTAGATTGATGGGGTTAGGGTTAGATATATGGGGTTTGGGTTAGAATGATGGGGTTAGGGTTAGATTGATGGGGTTAGATTGATGGGTTTAGGGTTAGATTGATGGGGTTAGATTGATGGGGTTAGATTTATGGGGCTAGATTGATGGGGTTAGATGGATGGGGTTAGATATATCGGGTTAGGGTTAGATTGATGGGGTTAGATTGATGGGGTTAGATTATTGAGGTTAGGGTTAGATTGATGGTTTTAGATTGATGGGGTTAGGGTTAGATTGATGGGGTTAGGGTTAAATTGATTGCTCTTATGCTTTATACTGTTTTGGTTTTCATTAGATGTAGGTATTCACACCCTGCATGGAGCACAACATTAAAGACAGTTTCATACAGGTTGAAACGACATGGAGCACAACATTAAAGACAGTTTTCGTACAGGTTGAACCTACATGGAGCACCACATTAAAGACAGTTTCATACAGGTTGAAACGACATGGAGCACAACATTAAAGACAGTTTTCGTACAGGTTGAAACGACATGGAGCACAACATTAAAGACAGTTTCATACAGGTTGAAACGACATGGAGCACAACATTAAAGACAGTTTTCGTACAGGTTGAACCTACATGGAGCACCACATTAAAGACAGTTTCATACAGGTTGAAACGACATGGAGCACAACATTAAAGACAGTTTTCATACAGGTTGAAACGACATGGAGCACAACATTAAAGACAGTTTCATACAGGTTGAAACGACATGGAGCACAACATTAAAGACAGTTTCATACAGGTTGAAACGACATGGAGCACAACATTAAAGACAGTTTTCGTACAGGTTGAAACGACATGGAGCACAACATTAAAGACAGTTTCATACAGGTTGAAACGACATGGAGCACAACATTAAAGACAGTTTTCGTACAGGTTGAAACGACATGGAGCACAACATTAAAGACAGTTTCATACAGGTTGAAACGACATGGAGCACAACATTAAAGACAGTTTTCGTACAGGTTGAAACGACATGGAGCACAACATTAAAGACAGTTTTCGTACAGGTTGAAACGACATGGAGCACAACATTAAAGACAGTTTTCGTACAGGTTGAAACGACATGGAGCACAACATTAAAGACAGTTTCATACAGGTTGAAACGACATGGAGCACAACATTAAAGACAGTTTCATACAGGTTGAAACGACATGGAGCACAACATCCACATTTGTTGATGTTTCAGGGTGTCAGGGGTATATAGTAGCTGGTTAGAGGGACCTGGTGTTGTTATGGCTGTGGTGTTGTTATGGCTGTATTGTTGATGTTGTTGTTTTTTCAGGGTTTGAGGAATATCCGGTACCTGGGTAAGGGAACCTACATCGACTGCGCCCTCGCTAACATGACACAGGAAATGACACGTTTGCCCTCTAACCCCGGAGCGCTGCGATTCGCTGTCGTCATTACCGACGGTCACGTGACAGGAAACCCGTGCGGCGGGGTGAAGGTGACGGCCGAGCGTGCGCGCGACGAGGGCATCAGAATGTTTGTGGTCGCGGCCACGAAGAACGTGGACGAGACGGGTCTGAGGGAGATCGCTAACTCTCCGGCCAACGTCTACAGAAAAGACTTCCTGGCTGTCGACCTCAGTGGCAACAGGCCTGTTATACAGCTGGACACTATAGACCGCATCATCAAGACCATGGTAACACACACACACACACATACACACACACACACACACCCACACTAACATACAGCTGGACACTATAGACCGCATCATCAAGACCATGGTAACACACACACACACACACACACACACACACACACCCACACTAACATACAGCTGGACACTATAGACCGCATCGTCAAGACCATGGTAACACACACACACACACACAAACATACTGTTATACAGCTGGACACTAGACCTCATCATCAAGACCATGGTAACACACACACACACACATACACACACACACACACACACACAAACACACACACACACACTCACACACTAATACACTAACACACACACTAACATACCCTTATACAGCTGGACACTATATACCTCATCATAAATACCATAGTAACACACACTGTGATGATCATATTCAATAAACATTTTTCATGTTTAAGTAAAATATTTTGTATTTTCCTTTTTCTAGACCCATCTGGCCTATCAGGAGGTGAGACTGAAGAGAGAACCACACAATGTTACCATACAAGCAACCTACAATAACCTATTCTATTCTATTTGATTAGATGTGATTATATACTATTAGATATGATTATATACTATTATATATGATTATATACTATTATATATACTATTATATATGATTATATATGATTATACACTATTATATATGATTATATACTATTAGATATGATTAGATATGATTATATACTATTATATGTGATTATATACTATTATATATGATTATATACTATTATATATACTATTATATATGATTATATACTATTATATACGATTATATACGATTGTATACTATTATATATGATTATATACTATTATATACGATTGTATACTATTATTTATGATTATATATGATTATATACGATTATTTACAATTATATACAATTATATATTATTATATACTATTATATACGATTGTATACTATTATATATGATTATATACTATTATATATAAATATATACTATTATATATTATTTTGTACTATTATATATGATTATATACTATTATATAAATGATTATATGCTATTATATAAATGATTGTATATTTTTTATATACATGATTATATACTATTATATATAGTTATAAATAATTTTATACTTATATGCTATTATATATGATTATATACTTTTATATATGATTATATACTATTATATAAATGATTATATATGGTTATATACTATTATATAAATTATTGTATACTTGTATATACATGGTTATATACTATTATATAAATTATTGTATAGTTTTATATACATGCTTATATACTATTATTAAGTATTATATATGATTATATACTATTATATACTATTATATATGATTATATACTATTATATAAATGAATATATATGATTGTTTACTATTATATAAATTATTATATATGATTATATACTATTATATACTAGTATATATGATTATTTACTATTATATAAATTATTATATATGATTAAATACTATTTTATAAATTATTATTTATGATTCTATACTATTATATATGATTCTATAGTATTATATATGATTCTATACTATTATATACTATGATAACAGATGCACAAGATGTAGATATTGATACCTGTATTCCATGCATGTGGTCTCTCTCAGTGCTACAAGGTGAAGTGTCTGGAGACAGATGGACCCCCTGGACCTGAAGGACACAGAGGACAAAAGGTACACGCTAGAGTCCTGGACGGGTCCGTTTGTTTATCGACTCCACACGCTGGCCACATCAATCCCGAGCCCCACCCAATATCCGACACCAGGACATCATTTTCTCTGCAGACCGACCCACCCACATAGAATTGTTTCCGAGAGCCGATACGTTACCTGCAAAATAACATCAATTTATTGAATCGTTTTTATGACTCCAGGGTACTAGGCTATTAGGCTTCTCCCTGTATGAAGGAATTTGTCTACATGTCTATTCAACATTTATAGAAAAGGAAACCATGCCATGAATTAAGAACGATATATTTTTATTTTCATATTGCGATGCGTCTCTCAAATCACTTTTTAGCCTTCCTACCTAATGAAAGCCTATAGCCGACACAAAACAATACCTTTACATTCAATACTGTTTAGATCATCAAATAGTTTAGGCCTAATTCAACTTCAATAAACTAGTTCCAATATGGAATATGGAAGAATAGGCTACTCACATTTTTACCAGCCGTATTATTTTACAAGTCATATAGCATGCATATGGTATAATGAACGGATGTAATCCATCCTTAAGAGTCCATCTAAGTAACATAATAAAAAATCCCAATCAGAATCCGTCAATTTAAACTGGAGGTATTATGGGCTGCATCTCAACCCATCACATCCGCTGATTTCAGCAAAAAATAGGTCATTTATTTAGTAGGCCACTCAAACGTTTACCAGCCGCACCAGTTTACCTGCGTACGGCGTCATGAACGAAAGCCTGAATTTATTTAATAATCAAGTGATAATTAACTGAATTATTCAAAACGATAGGCCTACCTGGTTGCACTTTGTGAAGGATGTGTATCCATCTACCGTGTTGTTGTCCTTCCAACGTGGGGATTTAAATCCCGCAGCACCTGTTTCCAACATGGGGATTTAAATCCCGCAGCACCTGTTTCCAACGTGGGGATTTAAATCCCGCAGCACCTGTTTCCAACGTGGGGATTTAAATCCCGCAGCACCTGTTTCCAACGTGGGGATTTAAATCCCGCAGCACCTGTTTCCAACGTGGGGATTTAAATCCTGCAGCACCCGCCAGTATATATTTTTGCACCTCACCCGCGGGAAACTGTGGGTGTCGGACCCCGATGCAAGCCTCTACCACACACACACACACACACACAAACATTTGTTCTGACTCTGTTGTGTGCTACAGGGAGCTAAAGGAGACAACGGCAACCCCGGTCCTAAAGGCGATAGGGGAAGACAGGGCGACCCTGGCATCGAGGGTCCCATCGGTCACCCAGGAGTCAAGGCAAGTCTCCAGGCTCCTCCCATTCACACACACGGCCAGTAATAATGTCTTAAATACACTGCCCTTAACAATGTCTTTAAATACACTGCCCTTAACAATGTCTTTAAATACACTGCAGGTAATGCAGGTATGGAAAAGCTAGAGACGTGGCTACTAGTAATAATGTCTTCATCTGTAGTGACTCAACCAGTAATACTGAAGGTCTGACTGGTTCTTTTCTCTCTTGCGCTTCTATAGGGTGAAATAGGTATCAAAGGTGAAAAGGTGAGGGCAATATTTATTATCCATTGATTATCTATTGATAATTGGTTATAAGACCTGCTCATCATGTGACTGAAGCACAGGAGGTTGGTGGCACCTTAATTTGGGAGGACGGGCTCGTGGTAACGGCTGGAGCGGAATTGCTGGAATGGTAGAAAATACATCAAACACATGGTTTCCATGGTTTCCAGGTGGTTGATGCCATTCCATTCGCTCCATTCCAGCCATTATTATGAGCCGTCTTCCCCTCACCAGCCTCCACTGGACTGAAGGTAGTCAAGGTGAAAGGTTATGGATTATTGCTGTGTGTTTTCAGGGGGAGATCGGAGCTGAGGGGAAGAAGGGTGTGGCCGGCCTCGCTGGACGCAACGGGACAGACGGACAGAAGGGGAAGATCGGACGCATCGGCGCTCCCGGCTGCAAAGGAGATCCAGGAGACAGGGTATGTTCTGAGAAACCTGACTAGATCCAGGAGACAGGGTATGTTCTGAGAAACCTGACTAGATCCAGGAGACAGGGTATGTTCTGAGAAACCTGACTAGATCCAGGAGACAGGGTATGTTCTGAGAAACCTGACTAGACCCAGGAGACAGGGTATGTTCTGAGAAACCTGACTAGATCCAGGAGACAGGGTATGTTCTGAGAAACCTGATCGAGGCCCAGAAGACAGGGTATCTTCTGAGAAACCTGACTAGATCCAGGAGACAGGGTATGTTCTGAGAAACCTGACTAGATCCAGGAGACAGGGTATGTTCTGAGAAACCTGAGTAGATCCAGGAGACAGGGTATGTTCTAAGAAACCTGACGAGACCCAGGGTATGATCTCAGTGTGTGTGTAATATATTTATGTGTGTGTGTGTGTGTGTGTGTCTCTGGCAGGGTCCTGATGGTCACCCAGGAGACGCGGGCGACGGTGGTCTTCCTGGAACGGATGGAGAGAAGGTACCCCTATAATCACTATACAACCCCCCTATAATCACTATACAACCCCCCTATAATCACTATACAACCCCCCCTATAATCACTATACAACCCCCCTATAATCACTATACAACCCCCATATAATCACTATACAACCCCCCTATAATCACTATACAACCCCCCTATAATCACTATACAACCCCCCCTATAATCACTATACAACCCCCCTATAATCACTATACAACCCGCCTATAATCACTATACAACCCCCTATAATCACTATACAACCCCCTATAATCACTATACAACCCCCCCCCTATAATCACTAATCAACCCCCCTATAATCACTATACAACCCCCCTATAATCACTATACAACCCCCCCTATAATCACTATACAACCCCCCCTATAATCACTATACAACCCCCCCTATAATCACTATACAACCCCCCCTATAATAACTATACAACCCCCATATAATCACTATACAACCCCCCCTATAATCACTATACAACCCCCCTATAATCACTATACAACCCCCCTTATAATCACTATACAACCCCCCCTATAATCACTATACAACCCCCCCTATAATCACTATACAACCCCCCTATAATCACTATACAACCCCCCTATAATCACTATACAACCCCCCTTATAATCACTATACAACCCCCCCTATAATCACTATACAACCCCCATATAATCACTATTCAACCCCCTTATAATCACTATACAACCCCCCCTATAATAACTATACACCCCCCCTATAATCACTACACAACCCCCCTATAATCACTATACAACCCCCCCTATAATCACTATACAATCCACATATAATGACTATACAACCCCCCTATAATCACTATACAACCCCCCCTATAATCACTATACAACCCCCCTATAATCACTATACAACCCCCATATAATCACTATACAACCACTTCTGTAATCATCAAACCATCTCTATACAATCACAACACAATCACCACAAAATCACTGTACAATCACCATACAATCACTAATCACTGTGTTTCTGTCTGCAGGGAGATCCCGGTCGCTCAGGAAGAGCAGGCCCCCTCGGCCCGGTGGGAGACTCTGGACCTAAGGTACACAGGAAGTCACTTCCTACATCTAACCCCTGACCCTCAGACTGTGTCTACCTGACCTCTGTGCTCTTCTCTGGTCATTGTGTCAGGGACCTTGATAGGAAAATTATAGGTAATTGTTTAAAGTTTATAGGTCATGGGTTATGGCTAATAGGTCATGGGTTATAGGTCAGGGTTATGGTTAATAGGTCATGGGTCAGAGGTCATGGGTTAGAGGTTATGGTTAATGGGTTAGAGGTCATGGGTCAGGGTTAATAGGTCATGGGTTAGAGGTCATGGGTTATGGTTAATAGGTCATGGGTTATATGTTATGGGTTAGAGTTCATGGGTTAGAGGTCATGGATTATGGTTAATAGGTCATGGGTTATGGTTAATAGGTCATGGGTTATGGTTAATAGGTCATGGGTTAGAGGTCATGGGTTATAGGTTATGGGTTAGAGGTCATGGGTTAGAGGTCATGGGTTATGGCTAATAGGTCAGGGTTATAGGTCATTGGTTATAGGTCATGGGTTACGGTTAATAGGTCAGGGTTAGAGGTCAGGGTTATAGGTCATGGGTTAGAGGTCATGGGTTATAGGTTATAGGTCATGGGTTAGAAGTTATGGATTATGGTTAATAGGTCATGGGTTAGAGATCATGGATTAGAGGTCAGGGTTAGATGTCATGGGTTATGGTTAATAGGTCAGGGTTATAGGTCAGGGTTAGAGGTAATGTGTTCAAGGCTATGTCGTTTCTAGCTTTTTGGGAGCCCTACGTAAGATTTGGTTGGGACCCCCCACCTCGTGAGCAAAACATTTTATTGACATTTTGAGAGAAAAATGTGCAGCTTTAAAGTTAATGTCCTGCAATTCTACACATTTTAACATGCGTTTGAAAGAATATTTAGCCGTTTTTAAGCTAATTTCCAGCTATTCTGCACATTTTGCCATGTCATTTCTCATGTTAATATGATATCTGAATGAGAGTGACTAGCAAAATCAATGTGGGCCCCCTGTAGGTTAGGGCCCTTGGGCACATGCCTTGTGCCCGGTTAATAATTTGGCCATGATTGCTACAAGGTTTAGATAGCTGGGTAGACTGATTTACATAGCAATCTATAACATGTTATCTGACATGATTGACTGACAGTGACAGACATAACAATAGAAAATCTGCTGATGCACAACCAAGTTTCAAAATGGCACCTTGTGTATGCTACTATTCTACCTCTCAACAGGAAGCTGAGACCCAGAATGACTTCCTTTCCTTCTCTTGTGTATTCTACCTCTCAACAGGAAGCTGAGACCCAGAATGACTTCCTTTCCTTCTCTTGTGTATTCTACCTCTCAACAGGAAGCTGAGACCCAGACTGACTTCCTTTCCTTCTCTTGTGTATTCTACCTCTCAACAGGAAGCTGAGACCCAGACTGACTTCCTTTCCTTATCTTGTGTATTCTACCTCTCAACAGGAAGCTGAGACCCAGACTGACTTCCTTTCCTTCTCTTGTGTATTCTACCTCTCAACAGGAAGCTGAGACCCAGAATGACTTCCTTTCCTTCTCTTGTGTATTCTACCTCTCAACAGGAAGCTGAGACCCAGAATGACTTCCTTTCCTTCTCTTGTGTATTCTACCTCTCAACAGGAAGCTGAGACCCAGAATGACTTCCTTTCCTTCTCTTGTGTATTCTACCTCTCAACAGGAAGCTGAGACCCAGACTGACTTCCTTTCCTTCTCTTGTGTATTCTACCTCTCAACAGGAAGCTGAGACCCAGACTGAATTCCTTTCCTTCTCTTGTGTATTCTACCTCTCAACAGGAAGCTGAGACCCAGAATGACTTCCTTTCCTTCTCTTGTGTATTCTACCTCTCAACAGGAAGCTGAGACCCAGAATGACTTCCTTTCCTTCTCTTGTGTATTCTACCTCTCAACAGGAAGCTGATACCCAGACTGAATTCCTTTCCTTCTCTTGTGTATTCTACCTCTCAACAGGAAGCTGAGACCCAGACTGAATTCCTTTCCTTCTCTTGTGTATTCTACCTCTCAACAGGAAGCTGAGACCCAGACAGACTTCCTTTCCTTCTCTTGTGTATTCTACCTCTCAACAGGAAGCTGAGACCCAGACTGAATTCCTTTCCTTCTCTTGTGTATTCTACCTCTCAACAGGAAGCTGAGACCCAGACTCACTTCCTTTCCTTCTCTTGTGTATTCTACCTCTCAACAGGAAGCTGAGACCCAGACTGAATTCCTTTCCTTCTCTTGTGTATTCTACCTCTCAACAGGAAGCTGAGACCCAGAATGACTTCCTTTCCTTCTCTTGTGTATTCTACCTCTCAACAGGAAGCTGAGACCCAGAATGACTTCCTTTCCTTCTCTTGTGTATTCTACCTCTCAACAGGAAGCTGAGACCCAGAATGACTTCCTTTCCTTCTCTTGTGTATTCTACCTCTCAACAGGAAGCTGAGACCCAGACTGAATTCCTTTCCTTCTCTTGTGTATTCTACCTCTCAACAGGAAGCTGAGACCCAGACAGACTTCCTTTCCTTCTCTCGTGTATTCTACCTCTCAACAGGAAGCTGAGACCCAGACTGACTTCCTTTCCTTCTCTTGTGTATTCTACCTCTCAACAGGAAGCTGAGACCCAGATTGACTTCCTTTCCTTCTCTTGTGTATTCTACCTCTCAACAGGAAGCTGAGACCCAGACTGACTTCCTTTCCTTCTCTTGTGTATTCTACCTCTCAACAGGAAGCTGAGACCCAGATTGACTTGCTTTCCTTCTCTTGTGTATTCTTCCTCTCAACAGGAAGCTGAGACCCAAACTGACTTCCTTTCCTTCTCTTGTGTATTCTACCTTTCAACAGGAAGCTGAGACCCAGACTGACTTCCTTTCCTTCTCTTGTGTATTCTACCTCTCAACAGGAAGCTGAGACCCAGACTGACTTCCTTTCCTTCTCTTGTGTATTCTACCTCTCAACAGGAAGCTGAGACCCAGACGGACTTCCTTTCCTTCTCTTGTGTATTCTACCTCTCAACAGGAAGCTGAGACCCAGACTGACTTCCTTTCCTTCTCTTGTGTATTCTACCTCTCAACAGGAAGCTGAGACCCAGACTGAATTCCTTTCCTTCTCTTGTGTATTCTACCTCTCAACAGGAAGCTGAGACCCAGACTGACTTCCTTTCCTTATCTTGTGTATTCTACCTCTCAACAGGAAGCTGAGACCCAGACTGACTTCCTTTCCTTCTCTTGTGTATTCTACCTCTCAACAGGAAGCTGAGACCCAGATTGACTTGCTTTCCTTCTCTTGTGTATTCTACCTCTCAACAGGAAGCTGAGACCCAAACTGACTTCCTTTCCTTCTCTTGTGTATTCTACCTCTCAACAGGAAGCTGAGACCCAGACTGACTTCATTTCCTTCTCTTGTGTATTCTACCTCTCAACAGGAAGCTGAGACCCAGACTGACTTCCTTTCCTTCTCTTGTGTATTCTACCTTTCAACAGGAAGCTGAGACCCAGACTGACTTCCTTTCCTTCTCTTGTGTATTCTACCTCTCAACAGGAAGCTGAGACCCAGACTGAATTCCTTTCCTTCTCTTGTGTATTCTACCTCTCAACAGAAAGCTGAGACCCAGACTGACTTCCTTTTCAAGCGGACTCTGGGCCCTAAGCAGCCACTTATGTCCACTGCCTAGAAAAGGCACTGGTCAAGGTCATGGGCTAGAGGTCAGGCTTAAAGAATTCTAGGTCATGGGTGAAAGGTCATGGGTTAAGGGGTGAATAACCCTGTCTTTGTCTTCCTTCTCCTCAGGGTGAGAGAGGGAGTGCTGGCACACCTGGCTTCCCAGGAAACAAAGGAACGCCAGTAAGAATCTCTACTCTACACACACTCTACCTGTCCAATATATATATATATATATATATATATATATCGAGTTCGAGTTATATATATGTATATATATATATATATATATAACTCGACCTGTCCAATATATATAATAATATATATATATATATAATAACATATATAATAATATATATAACTCTACCTGTCCTGTGTGTATATATATATATATATATATATATATATATATATACAGTGCCTTGCGAAAGTATTCGGCCCCCTTGAACTTTGCGACCTTTTGCCACATTTCAGGCTTCAAACATAAAGATATAAACTGTATTTTTTTGTGAAGAATCAACAACAAGTGGGACACAATCATGAAGTGGAACGACATTTATTGGATATTTCAAACTTTTTTAACAAATCAAAAACTGAAAAATTGGGTGTGCAAAATTATTCAGCCCCCTTAAGTTAATACTTTGTAGCGCCACCTTTTGCTGCGATTACAGCTGTAAGTCGCTTGGGGTATGTCTCTATCAGTTTTGCACATCGAGAGACTGACATTGTTTCCCATTCCTCCTTGCAAAACAGCTCGAGCTCAGTAAGGTTGGATGGAGAGCTTTTGTGAACAGCAGTTTTCAGTTCTTTCCACAGATTCTCGATTGGATTCAGGTCTGGACTTTGACTTGGCCATTCTAACACCTGGATGTTTATTTTTGAACCATTCCATTGTAGATTTTGCTTTATGTTTTGGATCATTGTCTTGTTGGAAGACAAATCTCCGTCCCAGTTTCAGTCTTTTGCAGACTCCATCAGGTTTTCTTCCAGAATGGTCCTGTATTTGGCTCCATCCATCTTCCCATCAATTTTAACCATCTTCCCTGTCCCTGCTGAATAAAAGCAGGCCCAAACCATGATGCTGCCACCACCATGTTTGACAGTGGGGATGGTGTGTTCAGGGTGATGAGCTGTGTTGCTTTTACGCCAAACATAACGTTTTGTATTGTTGCCAAAAAGTTCAATTTTGGTTTCATCTGACCAGAGCACCTTCTTCCACATGTTTGGTGTGTCTCCCAGGTGGCTTGTGGCAAACTTTAAACAACACTTTTTATGGATATCTTTAAGAAATGGCTTTCTTCTTGCCACTCTTCCATAAAGGCCAGATTTGTGCAATATACGACTGATTGTTGTCCTATGGACAGAGTCTCCCACCTCAGCTGTAGATCTCTGCAGTTCATCCAGAGTGATCATGGGCCTCTTGGCTGCATCTCTGATCAGTCTTCTCCTTGTATGAGCTGAAAGTTTAGAGGGACGGCCAGGTCTTGGTAGATTTGCAGTGGTCTGATACTCCTTCCATTTCAATATTATCGCTTGCACAGTGCTCCTTGGGATGTTCAAAGCTTGGGAAATCTTTTTGTATCCAAATCCGGCTTTAAACTTCTT
>NC_092174.1:48883672-49016172 GCF_045791955.1 Oncorhynchus clarkii lewisi
ACCTGACAGTGAAATGCTGAATACAACAGGGGTAGTAGACCTCACAGTGAAATGCTGAATACAACAGGTGTAGTAGACCTTACAGTGAAATGCTGAATACAACAGGTGTAGTAGACCTCACAGTGAAATGCTGAATACAACAGGTGTAGTAGACCTCACAGTGAAATGCTGAATACAACAGGTGTAGTAGACCTTACAGTGAAATGCTGAATACAACAGGTGTAGTAGACCTCACAGTGAAATGCTGAATACAACAGGTGTAGTAGACCTTACAGTGAAATGCTGAATACAACAGGGGTAGTAGACCTCACAGTGAAATGCTGAATACAACAGGTGTAGTAGACCTTACAGTGAAATGCTGAATACAACAGGTGTAGTAGACCTCACGGTGAAATGCTGAATACAACAGGTGTAGTAGACCTTACAGTGAAATGCTGAATACAACAGGTGTAGTAGACCTCACAGTGAAATGCTGAATACAACAGGTGTAGTAGACCTCACAGTGAAATGCTGAATACAACAGGTGTAGTAGACCTTACAGTGAAATGCTGAATACAACAGGTGTAGTAGACCTCACAGTGAAATGCTGAATACAACAGGGGTAGTAGACCTGTTGTATAGCCTACCTGGCTGGCATGAAAATGAAACGCAAGAAAAGAAACAATGCCTTTTTTGCGGCATTTTCTAATCATAGTTGCACACCTCTTGTAGTCTAGTCCATAGTCCTATAAGGTTAGTATCACACCTCATGTAGTCTAGCCCATAGTCCTATAAGGTTAGTATCACACCTCATGTAGTCTAGTCCATAGTCCTATATGTTTTAATAAGGTTAGTATCACACCTCATGTATTCTAGTCCATAGTCCTATAAGGTTAGTATCACACCTCATGTAGTCTAGCCCATAGTCCTATATGTTTTAATAAGGTTAGTATCACACCTCATGTACTCTAGTCCATAGTCCTATAAGGTTAGTATCACACCTCATGTAGTCTAGTCCATAGTCCTATAAGGTTAGTATCACACCTCATGTAGCCTATCCCATAGTCCTATAAGGTTAGTATCACACCTCATGTAGACTAGCCCATAGTCCTATAAGGTTAGTATCACATCTCATGTAGTCTAGTCCATAGTCCTATAAGGTTAGTATCACACCTCATGTAGTCTAGTCCATAGTCCTATAAGGTTAGTATCACACCTCATGTAGTCTAGCCCATAGTCCTATAAGGTTAGTATCACACCTCATGTAGACTAGCCCATAGTCCTATAAGGTTAGTATCACACCTCTTGTAGTCTAGTCCATAGTCCTATAAGGTTAGTATCACACCTCATGTAGACTAGCCCATAGTCCTATAAGGTTAGTATCACACCTCATGTAGTCTAGCCCATAGTCCTATAAGGTTAGTATCACACCTCATGTAGTCTAGTCCATAGTCCTATAAGGTTAGTATCACACCTCATGTAGTCTAGTCCATAGTCCTATAAGGTTAGTATCACACCTCATGTAGTCTAGCCCATAGTCCTATATGTTTTAATAAGGTTAGTATCACACCTCATGTAGTCTAGTCCATAGTCCTATAAGGTTAGTATCACACCTCATGTAGTCTAGTCCATAGTCCTATAAGGTTAGTATCACACCTCATGTAGTCTAGCCCATAGTCCTATAAGGTTAGTATCACACCTCATGTAGTCTAGCTCATAGTCCTATAAGGTTAGTATCACACCTCATGTAGTCTAGTCCATAGTCCTATATGTTTTAATAAGGTTAGTATCACACCTCTTGTAGTCTAGTCCATAGTCCTATAAGGTTAGTATCACACCTCATGTAGTCTAGTCCATAGTCCTATAAGGTTAGTATCACACCTCATGTAGTCTAGTCCATAGTCCTATAAGGTTAGTATCACACCTCATGTAGTCTAGCCCATAGTGCTATAAGGTTAGTATCACACCTCATGTAGTCTAGTCCATAGGCCTATAAGGTTAGTATCACACCTCATGTAGTCTAGCCCATAGTCCTATATGTTTTAATAAGGTTAGTATCACACCTCATGTAGTCTAGTCCATAGTCCTATAAGGTTAGTATCACACCTCATGTAGTCTAGCCCATAGTCCTATAAGGTTAGTATCACACCTCATGTAGTCTAGTCCATAGTCCTATAAGGTTAGTATCACACCTCATGTAGTCTAGCCCATAGTCCTATAAGGTTAGTATCACACCTCATGTAGTCTAGTCCATAGTCCTATAAGGTTAGTATCACACCTCATGTAGTCTAGTCCATAGTCCTATATGTTTTAATAAGGTTAGTATCACACCTCATGTAGTCTAGCCCATAGTCCTATGTGTTTTAATAAGGTTAGTATCACACCTCTTGTAGTCTAGTCCATAGTCCTATAAGGTTAGTATCACACCTCATGTAGTCTAGCCCATAGTCCTATATGTTTTAATAAGGTTAGTATCACACCTCATGTAGTCTAGTCCATAGTCCTATAAGGTTAGTATCACACCTCATGTAGTCTAGCCCATAGTCCTATAAGGTTAGTATCACACCTCATGTAGTCTAGTCCATAGTCCTATAAGGTTAGTATCACACCTATGTAGTCTAGTCCATAGTCCTATAAGGTTAGTATCACACCTCATGTAGTCTAGCCCATAGTCCTATAAGGTTAGTATCACACCTCATGTAGTCTAGTCCATAGTCCTATAAGGTTAGTATCACACCTCATGTAGTCTAGTCCATAGTCCTATAAGGTTAGTATCACACCTCATGTAGTCTAGTCCATAGTCCTATAAGGTTAGTATCACACCTCATGTAGTCTAGTCCATAGTCCTATAAGGTTAGTATCACACCTCATGTAGTCTAGTCCATAGTCCTATATGTTTTAATAAGGTTAGTATCACACCTCATGTAGTCTAGCCCATAGTCCTATATGTTTTAATAAGGTTAGTATCACACCTCATGTAGTCTAGCCCATAGTCCTATAAGGTTAGTATCACACCTCTTGTAGTCTAGTCCATAGTCCTATAAGGTTAGTATCACACCTCAAGTATCCTAGCCCATAGTCCTATATGTTTTAATAAGGTTAGTATCACACCTCATGTAGTCTAGTCCATAGTCCTATAAGGTTAGTATCACACCTCATGTAGTCTAGCCCATAGTCCTATAAGGTTAGTATCACACCTCATGTAGTCTAGCCCATAGTCCTATATGTTTTAATAAGGTTAGTATCACACCTCATGTACTCTAGTCCATAGTCCTATAAGGTTAGTATCACACCTCATGTAGTCTAGTCCATAGTCCTATAAGGTTAGTATCACACCTCATGTAGCCTATCCCATAGTCCTATAAGGTTAGTATCACACCTCATGTAGACTAGCCCATAGTCCTATAAGGTTAGTATCACATCTCATGTAGTCTAGTCCATAGTCCTATAAGGTTAGTATCACACCTCATGTAGTCTAGTCCATAGTCCTATAAGGTTAGTATCACACCTCATGTAGTCTAGCCCATAGTCCTATAAGGTTAGTATCACACCTCATGTAGACTAGCCCATAGTCCTATAAGGTTAGTATCACACCTCTTGTAGTCTAGTCCATAGTCCTATAAGGTTAGTATCACACCTCATGTAGACTAGCCCATAGTCCTATAAGGTTAGTATCACACCTCATGTAGTCTAGCCCATAGTCCTATAAGGTTAGTATCACACCTCATGTAGTCTAGTCCATAGTCCTATAAGGTTAGTATCACACCTCATGTAGTCTAGTCCATAGTCCTATAAGGTTAGTATCACACCTCATGTAGTCTAGCCCATAGTCCTATATGTTTTAATAAGGTTAGTATCACACCTCATGTAGTCTAGTCCATAGTCCTATAAGGTTAGTATCACACCTCATGTAGTCTAGTCCATAGTCCTATAAGGTTAGTATCACACCTCATGTAGTCTAGCCCATAGTCCTATAAGGTTAGTATCACACCTCATGTAGTCTAGCTCATAGTCCTATAAGGTTAGTATCACACCTCATGTAGTCTAGTCCATAGTCCTATATGTTTTAATAAGGTTAGTATCACACCTCTTGTAGTCTAGTCCATAGTCCTATAAGGTTAGTATCACACCTCATGTAGTCTAGTCCATAGTCCTATAAGGTTAGTATCACACCTCATGTAGTCTAGTCCATAGTCCTATAAGGTTAGTATCACACCTCATGTAGTCTAGCCCATAGTGCTATAAGGTTAGTATCACACCTCATGTAGTCTAGTCCATAGGCCTATAAGGTTAGTATCACACCTCATGTAGTCTAGCCCATAGTCCTATATGTTTTAATAAGGTTAGTATCACACCTCATGTAGTCTAGTCCATAGTCCTATAAGGTTAGTATCACACCTCATGTAGTCTAGCCCATAGTCCTATAAGGTTAGTATCACACCTCATGTAGTCTAGTCCATAGTCCTATAAGGTTAGTATCACACCTCATGTAGTCTAGCCCATAGTCCTATAAGGTTAGTATCACACCTCATGTAGTCTAGTCCATAGTCCTATAAGGTTAGTATCACACCTCATGTAGTCTAGTCCATAGTCCTATATGTTTTAATAAGGTTAGTATCACACCTCATGTAGTCTAGCCCATAGTCCTATGTGTTTTAATAAGGTTAGTATCACACCTCTTGTAGTCTAGTCCATAGTCCTATAAGGTTAGTATCACACCTCATGTAGTCTAGCCCATAGTCCTATATGTTTTAATAAGGTTAGTATCACACCTCATGTAGTCTAGTCCATAGTCCTATAAGGTTAGTATCACACCTCATGTAGTCTAGCCCATAGTCCTATAAGGTTAGTATCACACCTCATGTAGTCTAGTCCATAGTCCTATAAGGTTAGTATCACACCTATGTAGTCTAGTCCATAGTCCTATAAGGTTAGTATCACACCTCATGTAGTCTAGCCCATAGTCCTATAAGGTTAGTATCACACCTCATGTAGTCTAGTCCATAGTCCTATAAGGTTAGTATCACACCTCATGTAGTCTAGTCCATAGTCCTATAAGGTTAGTATCACACCTCATGTAGTCTAGTCCATAGTCCTATAAGGTTAGTATCACACCTCATGTAGTCTAGTCCATAGTCCTATAAGGTTAGTATCACACCTCATGTAGTCTAGTCCATAGTCCTATATGTTTTAATAAGGTTAGTATCACACCTCATGTAGTCTAGCCCATAGTCCTATATGTTTTAATAAGGTTAGTATCACACCTCATGTAGTCTAGCCCATAGTCCTATAAGGTTAGTATCACACCTCTTGTAGTCTAGTCCATAGTCCTATAAGGTTAGTATCACACCTCAAGTATCCTAGCCCATAGTCCTATATGTTTTAATAAGGTTAGTATCACACCTCATGTAGTCTAGTCCATAGTCCTATAAGGTTAGTATCACACCTCATGTAGTCTAGCCCATAGTCCTATAAGGTTAGTATCACACCTCATGTAGTCTAGCCCATAGTCCTATAAGGTTATTATCACACCTCATGTAGTCTAGTCCATAGGCCTATAAGGTTAGTATCACACCTCATGTAGTCTAGTCCATAGTCCTATAAGGTTAGTATCACACCTCATGTAGTCTAGCCCATAGTCCTATATGTTTTAATAAGGTTAGTATCACACCTCATGTAGTCTAGTCCATAGTCCTATAAGGTTAGTATCACACCTCATGTAGTCTAGCCCATAGTCCTATAAGGTTAGTATCACACCTCATGTAGTCTAGTCCATAGTCCTATAAGGTTAGTATCACACCTCATGTAGTCTAGTCCATAGTCCTATATGTTTTAATAAGGTTAGTATCACACCTCTTGTAGTCTAGTCCATAGTCCTATAAGGTTAGTATCACACCTCATGTAGTCTAGTCCATAGTCCTATAAGGTTAGTATCACACCTCAAGTATCCTAGCCCATAGTCCTATATGTTTTAATAAGGTTAGTATCACACCTCATGTAGTCTAGTCCATAGTCCTATAAGGTTAGTATCACACCTCATGTAGTCTAGCCCATAGTCCTATATGTTTTAATAAGGTTAGTATCACACCTCATGTAGTCTAGCCCATAGTCCTATAAGGTTAGTATCACACCTCATGTAGTCTAGCCCATAGTCCTATAAGGTTAGTATCACACCTCATGTAGTCTAGTCCATAGTCCTATAAGGTTAGTATCACACCTCATGTAGACTAGCCCATAGTCCTATAAGGTTAGTATCACACCTCATGTAGTCTAGCCCATAGTCCTATAAGGTTAGTATCACACCTCATGTAGTCTAGTCCATAGTCCTATAAGGTTAGTATCACACCTCATGTAGTCTAGTCCATAGTCCTATAAGGTTAGTATCACACCTCATGTAGTCTAGCCCATAGTCCTATATGTTTTAATAAGGTTAGTATCACACCTCATGTAGTCTAGTCCATAGTCCTATAAGGTTAGTATCACACCTCATGTAGTCTAGTCCATAGTCCTATAAGGTTAGTATCACACCTCATGTAGTCTAGCCCATAGTCCTATAAGGTTAGTATCACACCTCATGTAGTCTAGCTCATAGTCCTATAAGGTTAGTATCACACCTCATGTAGTCTAGTCCATAGTCCTATATGTTTTAATAAGGTTAGTATCACACCTCTTGTAGTCTAGTCCATAGTCCTATAAGGTTAGTATCACACCTCATGTAGTCTAGTCCATAGTCCTATAAGGTTAGTATCACACCTCATGTAGTCTAGTCCATAGTCCTATAAGGTTAGTATCACACCTCATGTAGTCTAGCCCATAGTGCTATAAGGTTAGTATCACACCTCATGTAGTCTAGTCCATAGGCCTATAAGGTTAGTATCACACCTCATGTAGTCTAGCCCATAGTCCTATATGTTTTAATAAGGTTAGTATCACACCTCATGTAGTCTAGTCCATAGTCCTATAAGGTTAGTATCACACCTCATGTAGTCTAGCCCATAGTCCTATAAGGTTAGTATCACACCTCATGTAGTCTAGTCCATAGTCCTATAAGGTTAGTATCACACCTCATGTAGTCTAGCCCATAGTCCTATAAGGTTAGTATCACACCTCATGTAGTCTAGTCCATAGTCCTATAAGGTTAGTATCACACCTCATGTAGTCTAGTCCATAGTCCTATATGTTTTAATAAGGTTAGTATCACACCTCATGTAGTCTAGCCCATAGTCCTATGTGTTTTAATAAGGTTAGTATCACACCTCTTGTAGTCTAGTCCATAGTCCTATAAGGTTAGTATCACACCTCATGTAGTCTAGCCCATAGTCCTATATGTTTTAATAAGGTTAGTATCACACCTCATGTAGTCTAGTCCATAGTCCTATAAGGTTAGTATCACACCTCATGTAGTCTAGCCCATAGTCCTATAAGGTTAGTATCACACCTCATGTAGTCTAGTCCATAGTCCTATAAGGTTAGTATCACACCTATGTAGTCTAGTCCATAGTCCTATAAGGTTAGTATCACACCTCATGTAGTCTAGCCCATAGTCCTATAAGGTTAGTATCACACCTCATGTAGTCTAGTCCATAGTCCTATAAGGTTAGTATCACACCTCATGTAGTCTAGTCCATAGTCCTATAAGGTTAGTATCACACCTCATGTAGTCTAGTCCATAGTCCTATAAGGTTAGTATCACACCTCATGTAGTCTAGTCCATAGTCCTATAAGGTTAGTATCACACCTCATGTAGTCTAGTCCATAGTCCTATATGTTTTAATAAGGTTAGTATCACACCTCATGTAGTCTAGCCCATAGTCCTATATGTTTTAATAAGGTTAGTATCACACCTCATGTAGTCTAGCCCATAGTCCTATAAGGTTAGTATCACACCTCTTGTAGTCTAGTCCATAGTCCTATAAGGTTAGTATCACACCTCAAGTATCCTAGCCCATAGTCCTATATGTTTTAATAAGGTTAGTATCACACCTCATGTAGTCTAGTCCATAGTCCTATAAGGTTAGTATCACACCTCATGTAGTCTAGCCCATAGTCCTATAAGGTTAGTATCACACCTCATGTAGTCTAGCCCATAGTCCTATATGTTTTAATAAGGTTAGTATCACACCTCATGTACTCTAGTCCATAGTCCTATAAGGTTAGTATCACACCTCATGTAGTCTAGTCCATAGTCCTATAAGGTTAGTATCACACCTCATGTAGCCTATCCCATAGTCCTATAAGGTTAGTATCACACCTCATGTAGACTAGCCCATAGTCCTATAAGGTTAGTATCACATCTCATGTAGTCTAGTCCATAGTCCTATAAGGTTAGTATCACACCTCATGTAGTCTAGTCCATAGTCCTATAAGGTTAGTATCACACCTCATGTAGTCTAGCCCATAGTCCTATAAGGTTAGTATCACACCTCATGTAGACTAGCCCATAGTCCTATAAGGTTAGTATCACACCTCTTGTAGTCTAGTCCATAGTCCTATAAGGTTAGTATCACACCTCATGTAGACTAGCCCATAGTCCTATAAGGTTAGTATCACACCTCATGTAGTCTAGCCCATAGTCCTATAAGGTTAGTATCACACCTCATGTAGTCTAGTCCATAGTCCTATAAGGTTAGTATCACACCTCATGTAGTCTAGTCCATAGTCCTATAAGGTTAGTATCACACCTCATGTAGTCTAGCCCATAGTCCTATATGTTTTAATAAGGTTAGTATCACACCTCATGTAGTCTAGTCCATAGTCCTATAAGGTTAGTATCACACCTCATGTAGTCTAGTCCATAGTCCTATAAGGTTAGTATCACACCTCATGTAGTCTAGCCCATAGTCCTATAAGGTTAGTATCACACCTCATGTAGTCTAGCTCATAGTCCTATAAGGTTAGTATCACACCTCATGTAGTCTAGTCCATAGTCCTATATGTTTTAATAAGGTTAGTATCACACCTCTTGTAGTCTAGTCCATAGTCCTATAAGGTTAGTATCACACCTCATGTAGTCTAGTCCATAGTCCTATAAGGTTAGTATCACACCTCATGTAGTCTAGTCCATAGTCCTATAAGGTTAGTATCACACCTCATGTAGTCTAGCCCATAGTGCTATAAGGTTAGTATCACACCTCATGTAGTCTAGTCCATAGGCCTATAAGGTTAGTATCACACCTCATGTAGTCTAGCCCATAGTCCTATATGTTTTAATAAGGTTAGTATCACACCTCATGTAGTCTAGTCCATAGTCCTATAAGGTTAGTATCACACCTCATGTAGTCTAGCCCATAGTCCTATAAGGTTAGTATCACACCTCATGTAGTCTAGTCCATAGTCCTATAAGGTTAGTATCACACCTCATGTAGTCTAGCCCATAGTCCTATAAGGTTAGTATCACACCTCATGTAGTCTAGTCCATAGTCCTATAAGGTTAGTATCACACCTCATGTAGTCTAGTCCATAGTCCTATATGTTTTAATAAGGTTAGTATCACACCTCATGTAGTCTAGCCCATAGTCCTATGTGTTTTAATAAGGTTAGTATCACACCTCTTGTAGTCTAGTCCATAGTCCTATAAGGTTAGTATCACACCTCATGTAGTCTAGCCCATAGTCCTATATGTTTTAATAAGGTTAGTATCACACCTCATGTAGTCTAGTCCATAGTCCTATAAGGTTAGTATCACACCTCATGTAGTCTAGCCCATAGTCCTATAAGGTTAGTATCACACCTCATGTAGTCTAGTCCATAGTCCTATAAGGTTAGTATCACACCTATGTAGTCTAGTCCATAGTCCTATAAGGTTAGTATCACACCTCATGTAGTCTAGCCCATAGTCCTATAAGGTTAGTATCACACCTCATGTAGTCTAGTCCATAGTCCTATAAGGTTAGTATCACACCTCATGTAGTCTAGTCCATAGTCCTATAAGGTTAGTATCACACCTCATGTAGTCTAGTCCATAGTCCTATAAGGTTAGTATCACACCTCATGTAGTCTAGTCCATAGTCCTATAAGGTTAGTATCACACCTCATGTAGTCTAGTCCATAGTCCTATATGTTTTAATAAGGTTAGTATCACACCTCATGTAGTCTAGCCCATAGTCCTATATGTTTTAATAAGGTTAGTATCACACCTCATGTAGTCTAGCCCATAGTCCTATAAGGTTAGTATCACACCTCTTGTAGTCTAGTCCATAGTCCTATAAGGTTAGTATCACACCTCAAGTATCCTAGCCCATAGTCCTATATGTTTTAATAAGGTTAGTATCACACCTCATGTAGTCTAGTCCATAGTCCTATAAGGTTAGTATCACACCTCATGTAGTCTAGCCCATAGTCCTATAAGGTTAGTATCACACCTCATGTAGTCTAGCCCATAGTCCTATAAGGTTAGTATCACACCTCATGTAGTCTAGTCCATAGGCCTATAAGGTTAGTATCACACCTCATGTAGTCTAGTCCATAGGCCTATAAGGTTAGTATCACACCTCATGTAGTCTAGCCCATAGTCCTATATGTTTTAATAAGGTTAGTATCACACCTCATGTAGTCTAGTCCATAGTCCTATAAGGTTAGTATCACACCTCATGTAGTCTAGCCCATAGTCCTATAAGGTTAGTATCACACCTCATGTAGTCTAGTCCATAGTCCTATAAGGTTAGTATCACACCTCATGTAGTCTAGTCCATAGTCCTATATGTTTTAATAAGGTTAGTATCACACCTCTTGTAGTCTAGTCCATAGTCCTATAAGGTTAGTATCACACCTCATGTAGTCTAGTCCATAGTCCTATAAGGTTAGTATCACACCTCAAGTATCCTAGCCCATAGTCCTATATGTTTTAATAAGGTTAGTATCACACCTCATGTAGTCTAGTCCATAGTCCTATAAGGTTAGTATCACACCTCATGTAGTCTAGCCCATAGTCCTATATGTTTTAATAAGGTTAGTATCACACCTCATGTAGTCTAGCCCATAGTCCTATAAGGTTAGTATCACACCTCATGTAGTCTAGCCCATAGTCCTATAAGGTTAGTATCACACCTCATGTAGTCTAGTCCATAGGCCTATAAGGTTAGTATCACACCTCATGTAGTCTAGTCCATAGGCCTATAAGGTTAGTATCACACCTCATGTAGTCTAGCCCATAGTCCTATATGTTTTAATAAGGTTAGTATCACACCTCATGTAGTCTAGTCCATAGTCCTATAAGGTTAGTATCACACCTCATGTAGTCTAGCCCATAGTCCTATAAGGTTAGTATCACACCTCATGTAGTCTAGTCCATAGTCCTATAAGGTTAGTATCACACCTCATGTAGTCTAGTCCATAGTCCTATAAGGTTAGTATCACACCTCATGTAGTCTAGTCCATAGTCCTATAAGGTTAGTATCACACCTCATGTAGTCTAGCCCATAGTCCTATAAGGTTAGTATCACACCTCATGTAGTCTAGCCCATAGTCCTATAAGGTTAGTATCACACCTCATGTAGTCTAGTCCATAGTCCTATAAGGTTAGTATCACACCTCATGTAGTCTAGTCCATAGTCCTATATGTTTTAATAAGGTTAGTATCACACCTCTTGTAGTCTAGTCCATAGTCCTATAAGGTTAGTTTCACACCTCATGTAGTCTAGTCCATAGTCCTATAAGGTTAGTATCACACCTCAAGTATCCTAGCCCATAGTCCTATATGTTTTAATAAGGTTAGTATCACACCTCATGTAGTCTAGTCCATAGTCCTATAAGGTTAGTATCACACCTCATGTAGTCTAGCCCATAGTCCTATATGTTTTAATAAGGTTAGTATCACACCTCATGTAGTCTAGCCCATAGTCCTATAAGGTTAGTATCACACCTCATGTAGTCTAGCCCATAGTCCTATATGTTTTAATAAGGTTAGTATCACACCTCATGTACTCTAGTCCATAGTCATATAAGGTTAGTATCACACCTCATGTAGTCTAGTCCATAGTCCTATGAGGTTAGTATCACACCTCATGTACTCTAGTCCATAGTCCTATAAGGTTAGTATCACACCTCATGTAGTCTAGCCCATAGTGCTATAAGGTTAGTATCACACCTCATGTAGTCTAGTCCATAGGCCTATAAGGTTAGTATCACACCTCATGTAGTCTAGCCCATAGTCCTATATGTTTTAATAAGGTTAGTATCACACCTCATGTAGTCTAGTCCATAGTCCTATAAGGTTAGTATCACACCTCATGTAGTCTAGCCCATAGTCCTATAAGGTTAGTATCACACCTCATGTAGTCTAGTCCATAGTCCTATAAGGTTAGTATCACACCTCATGTAGTCTAGTCCATAGTCCTATAAGGTTAGTATCACACCTCATGTAGTCTAGTCCATAGTCCTATAAGGTTAGTATCACACCTCATGTAGTCTAGCCCATAGTCCTATAAGGTTAGTATCACACCTCATGTAGTCTAGCCCATAGTCCTATAAGGTTAGTATCACACCTCATGTAGTCTAGTCCATAGTCCTATAAGGTTAGTATCACACCTCATGTAGTCTAGCCCATAGTCCTATAAGGTTAGTATCACACCTCATGTAGTCTAGTCCATAGTCCTATATGTTTTAATAAGGTTAGTATCACACCTCATGTAGTCTAGCCCATAGTCCTATAAGGTTAGTATCACACCTCATGTAGTCTAGCCCATAGTCCTATAAGGTTAGTATCACACCTCATGTAGTCTAGCCCATAGTCCTATAAGGTTAGTATCACACCTCATGTAGTCTAGTCCATAGTCCTATAAGGTTAGTATCACACCTCATGTAGTCTAGCCCATAGGCCTATAAGGTTAGTATCACACCTCATGTAGTCTAGCCCATAGTCCTATAAGGTTAGTATCACACCTCATGTAGTCTAGCCCATAGTCCTATAAGGTTAGTATCACACCTCATGTAGTCTAGCCCGTAGTCCTATAAGGTTAGTATCACACCTCATGTAGTCTAGTCCATAGTCCTATAAGGTTAGTATCACACCTCATGTAGTCTAGCCCATAGTCCTATATGTTTTAATAAGGTTAGTATCACACCTCATGTAGTCTAGTCCATAGTCCTATAAGGTTAGTATCACACCTCATGTATCCTAGCCCATAGTCCTATATGTTTTAATAAGGTTAGTATCACACCTCATGTAGTCTAGTCCATAGTCCTATAAGGTTAGTTTCACACCTCATGTAGTCTAGCCCATAGTCCTATAAGGTTAGTATCACACCTCATGTAGTCTAGTCCATAGTCCTATAAGGTTAGTATCACACCTCATGTAGTCTAGCCCATAGTCCTATAAGGTTAGTATCACACCTCATGTAGTCTAGCCCATAGTCCTATAAGGTTAGTATCACACCTCATGTAGTCTAGTCCATAGTCCTATAAGGTTAGTATCACACCTCATGTAGTCTAGCCCATAGGCCTATAAGGTTAGTATCACACCTCATGTAGTCTAGCCCATAGTCCTATAAGGTTAGTATCACACCTCATGTAGTCTAGCCCATAGTCCTATAAGGTTAGTATCACACCTCATGTAGTCTAGCCCATAGTCCTATAAGGTTAGTATCACACCTCATGTAGTCTAGCCCATAGTCCTATAAGGTTAGTATCACACCTCTTGTAGTCTAGTCCATAGTCCTATAAGGTTAGTATCACACCTCATGTATCCTAGCCCATAGTCCTATATGTTTTAATAAGGTTAGTATCACACCTCATGTAGTCTAGTCCATAGTCCTATAAGGTTAGTATCACACCTCATGTAGTCTAGTCCATAGTCCTATAAGGTTAGTATCACACCTTATGTAGTCTAGTCCATATTCCTATATGTTTTAATAAGGTTAGTATCACACCTCATGTAGTCTAGTCCATAGTCCTATAAGGTTAGTATCACACCTCATGTAGTCTAGTCCATAGTCCTGTAAGGTTAGTATCACACCTCATGTAGTCTAGTCCATATGGTGTAGGTAGACTATATTACATGGATTTATTGTGAAGGTGTAGGTAGACTATATTACATGGATTTATTGTGATGGTGTAGGTAGACTATATTACATGGATTTATTGTGATGGTGTAGGTAGACTATATTACATGGATTTATTGTGATGGTGTAGACTATATTACATGGATTTATTGTGATGGTGTAGGTAGACTATATTACATGGATTTATTGTGATGGTGTAGACTATATTACATGGATTTATTATGATGGTGTAGGTAGACTATATTACATGGATTTATTGTGATGGTGTAGGTAGACTATATTACATGGATTAATTGTGATGGTGTAGACTATATTACATGGATTTATTGTGATGGTGTAGGCTATATTACATGGATTTATTGTGATGGTGTAGACTATATTACATGGATTTATTGTGATGGTGTAGGTAGACTATATTACATGGATTTATTGTGATGGTGTAGGTAGACTATATTACATGGATTTATTGTGATGGTGTAGGTAGACTATATTACATGGATTTATTGTGATGGTGTAGGTAGACTATATTACATGGATTTATTGTGATGGTGTAGACTATATTACATGGATTTATTGTGATGGTGTAGGTAGACTATATTACAAGGATTTATTGTGATGGTGTAGACTATATTACATGGATTTATTGTGATGGTGTAGGTAGACTATATTACGTGGATTTATTGTGATGGTGTAGACTATATTACATGGATTTATTGTGATGGTGTAGGTAGACTATATTACATGGATTTATTGTGATGGTGTAGGTAGACTATATTACATGGATTTATTGTGATGGTGTAGGCTATATTACATGGATTTATTGTGATGGTGTAGACTATATTACATGGATTTATTGTGAAGGTGTAGACTATATTACATGGATTTATTGTGATGGTGTAGACTATAGTACATGGATTTATTGTGATGGTGTAGACTATATTACATGGATTTACTGTGATGGTGTAGACTATATTACATGGATTTATTGTGATGGTGTAGGTAGACTATATTACATGGATTTATTGTGATGGTGTAGACTATATTACATGGATTTATTGTGATGGTGTAGACTATATTACATGGATTTATTGTGAAGGTGTAGACTATATTACATGGATTTATTGTGATGGTGTAGACTATATTACATGGATTTATTGTGAAGGTGTAGACTATATTACATGGATTTATTGTGAAGGTGTAGACTATATTACATGGATTTATTGTGATGGTGTAGGTAGACTATATTACATGGATTTATTGTGATGGTGTAGACTATATTACATGGATTTATTGTGATGGTGTAGGTAGACTATATTACATGGATTTATTGTGATGGTGTAGGTAGACTATATTACATGGATTTTTTGTGATGGTGTAGACTATATTACATGGATTTATTGTGATGGTGTAGACTATATTACATGGATTTATTGTGAAGGTGTAGACTATATTACATGGATTTATTGTGATGGTGTAGACTATATTACATGGATTTATTGTGATGGTGTAGACTATATTACATGGATTTATTGTGAAGGTGTAGACTATATTACATGGATTTATTGTGATGGTGTAGACTATAGTACATGGATTTATTGTGATGGTGTAGACTATATTACATGGATTTATTGTGATGGTGTAGACTTTAGTACATGGATTTATTGTGATGGTGTAGACTATATTACATGGATTTATTGTGATGGTGTAGGTAGACTATATTACATGGATTTATTGTGATGGTGTAGGTAGACTATATTACATGGATTTATTGTGATGGTGTAGGTAGACTATATTACATGGATTTATTGTGATGGTGTAGACTATATTACATGGATTTATTGTGATGGTGTAGACTATATTACATGGATTTATTGTGATGGTGTAGACTATAGTACATGGATTTATTGTGATGGTGTAGACTATATTACATGGATTTATTGTGATGGTGTAGGTAGACTATATTACATGGATTTATTGTGATGGTGTAGACTATATTACATGGATTTATTGTGATGGTGTAGACTATATTACATGGATTTATTGTGAAGGTGTAGACTATATTACATGGATTTATTGTGATGGTGTAGACTATAGTACATGGATTTATTGTGATGGTGTAGACTATATTACATGGATTTATTGTGATGGTGTAGACTATAGTACATGGATTTATTGTGATGGTGTAGACTATATTACATGGATTTATTGTGATGGTGTAGACTATATTACATGGATTTATTGTGATGGTGTAGACTATAGTACATGGATTTATTGTGATGGTGTAGGTAGACTATATTACATGGATTTATTGTGATGGTGTAGGTAGACTATATTACATGGATTTATTGTGATGGTGTAGACTATATTACATGGATTTATTGTGATGGTGTAGACTATAGTACATGGATTTATTGTGATGGTGTAGGTAGACTATATTACATGGATTTATTGTGATGGTGTAGGTAGACTATATTACATGGATTTATTGTGATGGTGTAGACTATATTACATGGATTTATTGTGATGGTGTAGACTATATTACATGGATTTATTGTGATGGTGTAGACTATACTACATGGATTTATTGTGATGGTGTAGACTATATTACATGGATTTATTGTGATGGTGTAGGTAGACTATATTACATGGATTTATTGTGATGGTGTAGGTAGACTATATTACATAGATGTATTGTGATGGTGTAGACTATATTACATGGATTTATTGTGATGGTGTAGACTATAGTACATGGATTTATTGTGATGGTGTAGGTAGACTATATTACATGGATTTATTGTGATGGTGTAGGTAGACTATATTACATGGATTTATTGTGATGGTGTAGGTAGACTATATTACATGGATTTATTGTGATGGTATAGGTAGACTATATTACATGGATTTATTGTGATGGTGTAGACTATATTACATTGATTTATTGTGATGGCGTAGACTATATTACATTGATTTATTGTGATGGTATAGGTAGACTATATTACATGGATTTATTGTGATGGTGTAGACTATATTACATTGATTTATTGTGATGGTGTAGACTATATTACATTGATTTATTGTGATGGTGTAGACTATAGTACATGGATTTATTGTGATGGTGTAGACTATATTACATTGATTTATTGTGATGGTGTAGGTAGACTATATTACATTGATTTATTGTGATGGTGTAGGTAGACTATATTACATGGATTTATTGTGATGGTGTAGGTAGACTATATTACATTGATTTATTGTGATGGTGTAGACTATATTACATTGATTTATTGTGATGGTGTAGACTATATTACATTGATTTATTGTGATGGTGTAGACTATATTACATGGATTTATTGTGATGGTGTAGACTATATTACATTGATTTATTGTGAAGGTGTAGACTATATTACATGGATTTATTGTGATGGTATAGGTAGACTATATTACATTGATTTATTGTGATGGTGTAGACTATATTACATGGATTTATTGTGATGGCGTAGACTATAGTACATTGATTTATTGTGATGGTGTAGGTAGACTATATTACATGGATTTATTGTGATGGTGTAGACTATATTACATTGATTTATTGTGATGGTGTAGACTATATTACATGGATTTATTGTGATGGTGTAGACTATATTACATGGATTTATTGTGATGGTGTAGACTATATTACATGGATTTATTGTGATGGTGTAGACTATACTACATGGATTTATTGTGATGGTGTAGACTATATTACATGGATTTATTGTGATGGTGTAGGTAGACTATATTACATGGATTTATTGTGATGGTGTAGGTAGACTATATTACATAGATGTATTGTGATGGTGTAGACTATATTACATGGATTTATTGTGATGGTGTAGACTATAGTACATGGATTTATTGTGATGGTGTAGGTAGACTATATTACATGGATTTATTGTGATGGTGTAGGTAGACTATATTACATGGATTTATTGTGATGGTGTAGGTAGACTATATTACATGGATTTATTGTGATGGTATAGGTAGACTATATTACATGGATTTATTGTGATGGTGTAGACTATATTACATTGATTTATTGTGATGGCGTAGACTATATTACATTGATTTATTGTGATGGTATAGGTAGACTATATTACATGGATTTATTGTGATGGTGTAGACTATATTACATTGATTTATTGTGATGGTGTAGACTATATTACATTGATTTATTGTGATGGTGTAGACTATAGTACATTGATTTATTGTGATGGTGTAGGTAGACTATATTACATGGATTTATTGTGATGGTGTAGACTATATTACATTGATTTATTGTGATGGTGTAGACTATATTACATGGATTTATTGTGATGGTGTAGGCTATATTACATTGATTTATTGTGATGGCGTAGACTATATTACATGGATTTATTGTGATGGCGTAGACTATATTACATGGATTTATTGTGATGGCGTAGGTAGACTATATTACATGGATTTATTGTGATGGCGTAGGTAGACTATATTACATTGATTTATTGTGATGGCGTAGGTAGACTATATTACATGGATTTATTGTGATGGCGTAGGTAGACTATATTACATGGATTTATTGTGATGGCGTAGGTAGACTATATTACATTGATTTATTGTGATGGCGTAGACTATATTACATTGATTTATTGTGATGGCGTAGGTAGACTATATTACATTGATTTATTGTGATGGCGTAGGTAGACTATATTACATTGATTTATTGTGATGGCGTAGACTATATTACATGGATTTATTGTGATGGTGTAGACTATATTACATTGATTTATTGTGATGGCGTAGACTATATTACATGGATTTATTGTGATGGTGTAGACTATATTACATTGATTTATTGTGATGGTGTAGACTATATTACATGGATTTATTGTGATGGCGTAGACTATATTACATTGATTTATTGTGATGGCGTAGACTATATTACATTGATTTATTGTGATGGCGTAGGTAGACTATATTACATGGATTTATTGTGATGGCGTAGGTAGACTATATTACATTGATTTATTGTGATGGCGTAGACTATATTACATTGATTTATTGTGATGGTGTAGACTATATTACATTGATTTATTGTGATGGTGTAGACTATAGTACATGGATTTATTGTGATGGTGTAGACTATATTACATGGATTTATTGTGATGGTGTAGGTAGACTATATTACATGGATTTATTGTGATGGTGTAGACTATATTACATTGATTTATTGTGATGGCGTAGGTAGACTATAGTACATGGATTTATTGTGATGGTGTAGACTATATTACATTGATTTATTGTGATGGTGTAGACTATAGTACATGGATTTATTGTGATGGTGTAGACTATATTACATGGATTTATTGTGATGGTGTAGGTAGACTATATTACATGGATTTATTGTGATGGTGTAGACTATATTACATTGATTTATTGTGATGGCGTAGGTAGACTATAGTACATGGATTTATTGTGATGGTGTAGACTATATTACATTGATTTATTGTGATGGCGTAGACTATAGTACATTGATTTATTGTGATGGCGTAGACTATATTACATGGATTTATTGTGATGGTGTAGACTATATTACATGGATTTATTGTGATGGTGTAGACTATATTACATGGATTTATTGTGATGGCGTAGACTATATTACATGGATTTATTGTGATGGCGTAGACTATATTACATTGATTTATTGTGATGGTGTAGACTATATTACATGGATTTATTGTGATGGCGTAGACTATATTACATGGATTTATTGTGATGGCGTAGACTATATTACATTGATTTATTGTGATGGTGTAGACTATATTACATTGATTTATTGTGATGGCGTAGGTAGACTATAGTACATGGATTTATTGTGATGGTGTAGACTATATTACATTGATTTATTGTGATGGTGTAGACTATAGTACATGGATTTATTGTGATGGTGTAGACTATATTACATGGATTTATTGTGATGGTGTAGGTAGACTATATTACATGGATTTATTGTGATGGTGTAGACTATATTACATTGATTTATTGTGATGGCGTAGGTAGACTATAGTACATGGATTTATTGTGATGGTGTAGACTATATTACATTGATTTATTGTGATGGCGTAGACTATAGTACATTGATTTATTGTGATGGCGTAGACTATATTACATGGATTTATTGTGATGGTGTAGACTATATTACATGGATTTATTGTGATGGTGTAGACTATATTACATGGATTTATTGTGATGGCGTAGACTATATTACATGGATTTATTGTGATGGCGTAGACTATATTACATTGATTTATTGTGATGGTGTAGACTATATTACATGGATTTATTGTGATGGCGTAGACTATATTACATGGATTTATTGTGATGGCGTAGACTATATTACATTGATTTATTGTGATGGTGTAGACTATATTACATTGATTTATTGTGATGGTGTAGGTAGACTATATTACATGGATTTATTGTGATGGCGTAGACTATATTACATGGATTTATTGTGATGGCGTAGACTATATTACATTGATTTATTGTGATGGTGTAGACTATAGTACATGGATTTATTGTGATGGTGTAGACTATATTACATTGATTTATTGTGATGGTGTAGACTATATTACATGGATTTATTGTGATGGTGTAGACTATATTACATGGATTTATTGTGATGGTGTAGACTATAGTACATGGATTTATTGTGATGGTGTAGACTATATTACATGGATTTATTGTGATGGTGTAGACTATATTACATGGATTTATTGTGATGGTGTAGACTATAGTACATGGATTTATTGTGATGGTGTAGACTATAGTACATGGATTTATTGTGATGGTGTAGACTATATTACATGGATTTATTGAGATGGTGTAGACTATATTACATGTATTTATTGTGATGGTGTAGACTATAGTACATGGATTTATTGTGATGGTGTAGACTATATTACATGGATTTATTGTGATGGCGTAGACTATATTACATGGATTTATTGTGATGGTGTAGACTATAGTACATGGATTTATTGTGATGGTGTAGACTATATTACATTGATTTATTGTGATGGTGTAGACTATATTACATGGATTTATTGTGATGGTGTAGACTATATTACATGGATTTACTGTGATGGTGTAGACTATATTACATGGATTTATTGTGATGGTGTAGTCTATATTACATTGATTTATTGTGATGGTGTAGACTATATTACATGGATTTATTGTGATGGCGTAGACTATATTACATGGATTTATTGTGATGGTGTAGACTATAGTACATGGATTTATTGTGATGGTGTAGACTATATTACATTGATTTATTGTGATGGTGTAGACTATATTACATGGATTTATTGTGATGGTGTAGACTATATTACATGGATTTACTGTGATGGTGTAGACTATATTACATGGATTTATTGTGATGGTGTAGACTATATTACATGGATTTATTGTGATGGTGTAGGTAGACTATATTACATGGATTTATTGTGATGGTGTAGACTATATTACATGGATTTATGGTGATGGTGTAGACTATATTACATGGATTTATTGTGATGGTGTAGACTATATTACATGGATTTATTGTGATGGTGTAGACTATATTACATGGATTTATTGTGATGGCGTAGACTATATTACATGGATTTACTGTGATGGTGTAGACTATATTACATGGATTTATTGTGATGGTGTAGACTATATTACATGGATTTATTGTGATGGTGTAGACTATATTACATGGATTTATGGTGATGGTGTAGACTATATTACATGGATTTATTGTGATGGTGTAGACTATATTACATGGATTTATTGTGATGGTGTAGACTATATTACATGGATTTATTGTGATGGTGTAGACTATATTACATGGATTTATTGTGATGGTGTAGACTATATTACATGGATTTATTGTGATGGTGTAGACTATAGTACATGGATTTACTGTGATGGTGTAGACTATAGTACATGGATTTACTGTGATGGTGTAGACTATAGTACATGGATTTATTGTGATGGTGTAGGCTATATTACATGGATTTATTGTGATGGTGTAGACTATATTACATGGATTTATTGTGATGGTGTAGACTATATTACATGGATTTATTGTGATGGTGTAGACTATATTACATGGATTTATTGTGATGGTGTAGACTATATTACATGGATTTATTGTGATGGTGTAGACTATATTACATGGATTTATTGTGATGGTGTAGACTATATTACATGGATTTATTGTGATGGTGTAGACTATATTACATGGATTTATTGTGATGGTGTAGACTATATTACATGGATTTATTGTGATGGTGTAGACTATATTACATGGATTTATTGTGATGGTGTAGACTATAGTACATTGATTTATTGTGATGGTGTAGACTATAGTACATTGATTTATTGTGATGGTGTAGACTATATTACATGGATTTATTGTGATGGTGTAGACTATATTACATGTATTTATTGTGATGGTGTAGACTATATTACATGGATTTATTGTGATGGTGTAGACTATAGTACATTGATTTATTGTGATGGTGTATATTAAATAGATTTTTGTAAATGTAGATGTTCCAAAGGTCTGCATTAGTGGAGATGCTAAATGTGTTTATCTTAATTAACCGTCAATTACTGTGAGACCGACAGTTATTTGCTTGACAATCACTGGCTGACAACATTTTGTGACGGTCACAACCCTACTGACGACCTCCCTATAAGCTGTCTCATCGTCGTTGGTGATCAGGCCTACCATCGTCGTGTCGTCAGCAAACTTAAGGATGGTGTTGGAGGCGTGCCTGGCCACGCAGTCGTGGGTGAACAGGGAATACAGGAGGGGACTAAGTACACACCCCTGCGGGGCCCCCGTGTTGAGTATCAGCGTGGTGGAGGTGTTGTTGCCTACCCTCACCACCTGGGGTCGGCCAATCAGGAAGTCCAGAATCCAGTTGCAGAGGGAGGTGTTTAGAACCAGGGTCCTTAGCTTAGTGATACGTTTTTTTGGGCATTATGGTGTTGAACGCTAAGCTGTAGTCAATGAATAGCATTCTCACATAGGTGTTCTTTCTGTCCAGGTGGGAAAGGGCAGTGTGGAGTGCAATAGAGATTGTGTCATCTGTGGATCTGTTGGGGCGGTATGCAAATTAGAGTGTGTCCAGGTTGTTTTGGATGATGGTGTTGATGTGAGCCGTGACCAGCCTTTCAAAGCACTTCATGGCTACAGATGTGAGTGCTACAGGGTGGTAGTCATTTTGACAGGTTACTTTGGTGTTCTTGGGTACAGGGACTATGGTGATCTGCTTGAAACATGTAGGTATTACAGACTGGTTGGGGTGTAGTCTAATGTTGGATGTTGTCTAAGGGTTGTTGTACTGTTGTGTTGTAGGGGAGAAGAGGAGACTTTGGGCCAATGGGGACCCCGGGAACAGACGGAGTTAAAGGAGACAAGGTATGGCACACACACTCTCTCACACTCTCTCTCACTCTCTCTCTCTCTCTCTCTCTCTCTCTCTCTCTCTCTCTCTCTCTCTCTCTCTCTCTCTCACACACACACACACACACTCTCACACACCCTACCTCCTGTTATTTTGTTGTATGTGTGTGTGTGTTTCAGGGCGAGGCAGGACCTGAGGGGCTGAGAGGACTACCAGGTGAAGTAGGAAACAAAGGAACCAAGGGAGACAACGGACTCCCAGGGCCACGCGGGCTCCCCGGAACTTCAGGAGCGGCAGGGAAGAACGTAGGTCACAGATCATAGCTTCACCAGTCTGATCACAATGTCTGTGTGGAGGGGGATTCTTGAGTTGTTGGGTTTCTGTGTGTGTGTGTGTGTGTGTGTGTACATGTTGGTTACACGGTCATGTTACTACGTTATGGTGATAAGGTGGCCATGTACAGTAACCATGGTGATATTGCTATGGTAACTACATTCTGTGTAACAGGGTACCCGTGGCGACCCTGGTGATGCTGGACCCAGAGGAGACCCCGGCCTTCCAGGACTAAAGGTGTGTGGCTATCATCATTGGATATTTGAGTGTTCGTCTGGTTAATCTGAGACTCAGCGATACTGTTGCTACGATAGGATGAACTGCAGCGATGAGTATGATGCAAGACGTGGCACTCTCAACGTACGTGTGTACGGGTTCTCTGTGCTGCAACATGATAGTTGTGGGACCAAAACAGCAGAGAAGTTTTAGCTTCACCCTTCACTATCTTGTAGTTTTTTGTGTAACCCTGGTATAGCTGTTGACTTCATACGTGGCTGACTACTGTTAATGTGACTGTTTTACTGTGTTGTAATTGATTATTTTATCTCTGTGCTGCATGCTTGCTTGATTGATATGTGTGCTGATTGATTGATCTCTGTGCTGCTGTAGGGTGACGTTGGAAGAGCTGGCTTCAGTTACCCAGGACCAAGAGGACCAACGGTAAACACACACACATTAGCAGAGTAACGCCTTCCCTGACACACAGTCTGACCTCTGACCTGTGTGTGTTTGCAGGGAGATCGCGGGGAGAAGGGCGGCCCAGGGCCCAGAGGAGGCAGAGGAGACTGTGGCCCCAAGGGAGGACCAGGGGGAAAGGGAACCTCTGGAGAGGAGGGAGAACCAGGGCCTCAGGGAGAACCTGGATTCAGAGGACCAAGAGGAGTGGGTGGACGAGATGTACGTAGACACACACATACCTACAGTACCTGCACACCGTGGGTGGGTGGGTGGGTGGGTGGGTGAGTGAGTGAGTGTGTGAGTGAGTGAGTGTGTGAGTGTGTGAGTGAGTGTGTGAGTGAGTGAGTGAGTGAGTGAGTGTGTGAGTGTGTGTGTGAGTGAGTGGGTGGGTGGGTGGGTGGGTGGGTGGGTGGTTGGGTGGGTGGGTGGGTGGGTGGGTGGGTGGGTGGGTGGGTGAGTGAGTGAGTGAGTGAGTGTGTGAGTGAGTGTGTGAGTGTGTGAGTGAGTGTGTGAGTGAGTGAGTGAGTGAGTGAGTGAGTGAGTGTGTGAGTGAGTGTGTGAGTGAGTGTGTTATAATCTGTATATGAAAGCATCTCTTTTCTCTCTACAGGGAGATCCAGGTCCCGAGGGAGACCCCGGCCTCACAGTAAGAACCTCTATCCCTCTTTATCATCCCTCTATCCCTCTATGATCATCCCTCTATGATCATCCCTCTATGATCATCCCTCTTGGATCATCCCTCTATATCAGCCATCTTTGATCATCCCTCTATCCCTCTATATCAGCCATCTTTGATCATCCCTCTATCCCTCTATATCATCCATCTTTGATCATCCCTCTAACCCTCTATGATCATCCATCTTTGATCATCCCTCTATATCATCCTTCTATGATCATCCCTCTATGATCATCCCTCTATGATCATCCATCTTTGATCATCCCTCTATCCCTCTTTGATCATCCCTCTATGATCATCCCTCTAACCCTCTTTGATCATCCCTCTTTGCTCATCCCTCCATCCCTCTTTGATCATCCCTCTATCCCTCTTTGATCATCCCTCTATCCCTCTTTGATCATCCCTCTATCCCTCTTTGATCATCCCTCTAGCCCTCTTTGATCATCCCTATTTGATCATCCCTCTTTGATCATCCCTCCATCCCTCTTTGATCATCCCTCTATCCCTCTTTGATCATCCCTCTATCCCTCTTTGATCATCCCTCTATTCCTCTTTGATCATCCATATTTGATCATCCCTCCATCCCTCTTTGATCATCCCTCTATCCCTCTTTGATCATCCCTCTTTGGTCATCCCTCTTTGATCATCCCTCCATCCCTCTTTGATCATCCCTCCATCCCTCTTTGATCATCCCTCCATCCCTCTTTGATCATCCCTCTATCCCTCTTTGATCATCCCTCCATCCCTCTATCCCTCTTTGATCTTCCCTCTATCCCTCTATGACAATCCCTCTATCCCTCTTTGATCATCCCTCTATCCCTCTATGATCATCCCTCCATCCCTCTTTGATCATCCCTCCATCCCTCTTTGATCATCCCTCCATCCCTCTTTGATCATCCCTCCATCCCTCTTTGATCATCCCTCTATCCCTCTATGATCATCCCTCTATCCCTCTTTGGTCATCCCTCTTTGATCATCCCTCCTTGATCATCCCTCTAACCCTCTTTGATCATCCCTCTTTGGTCATCCCTCTTTGATCATCCCTCCTTGATCATCCCTCTAACCCTCTTTGATCATCCCTCTATCCCTCTATATCATCCATCTTTGATCATCCCTCTATCCCTCTATGATCATCCCTCTTTGATCATCCCTCTAAGATCATCTATCTTTGATCATCCCTCTATATCATCCCTCTATGATCATCTATCTTTGATCATCCCTCTAAACCCTCTATGATCATCCCTCTTTGATCATCCCTCTAACCCTATTTGATCATCCCTCTATCCCTATTTGATCATCGCTATATGATCATCCCTCTTTGATCATCTCTCCATCCCTCTTTGATCATCCCTCCATCCCTCTTTGATCATCCCTCTATCCCTCTTTGATCATCCCTCCATCCCTCTTTGATCATCCCTCTATCCCTCTTTGATCATCCCTCTATCCCTCTATGATCATCCCTCTATCCCTCTATGATCATCCCTATTTGATCATCCCTCTATCCCTATTTGATCATCGCTATATGATCATCCCTCTTTGATCATCCCTCTATCCCTCTATGATCATCCCTCTATCCCTCTGTGATCATCCCTCTTTGATCATCCCTCTATGATCATCCCTCTATCATTCCTTTATCTCTCCATCACTCCAGCCTGGAGTCAAGAGGTCAGAGAAAGGTCATGTGGTGTCATGTGATGTTTTCATTGTAGGAATGTGATGTCATGAACTACATCAGAGAGACCTGCGGCTGCTGTGGTGAGTAAATTATATTTGTCACATGCGCCGAATACAACAGGTGTAGTAGACCTTACTGTGAAATGGTTACTACAAGCCCTTAACCAACAATGCAGTTCAAGACACACACACACACATGGACAGACACACAGACAGACAGACAGACAGACAGACAGACAGACAGACAGACAGACAGACAGACAGACGCACACACACAGACCAACACACTGTTAACTCATGTAACCCTGTACTGTGTTGTCCGTGCAGACTGTGAGAAGCGGTGTGGGGCGCTGGACATCGTGTTTGTGATTGACAGCTCAGAGTCAGTGGGTCTCGCCAACTTCACTCTGGAGAAGAACTTTGTGATCAACACCATCAACAGACTGGGATCCATGGCCAAGGACCCCAACTCAGAGACAGGTACAACACATTACAGATTCTAATGCCCAGGTAACTAAAAATTATGTTGAATACTGAGTTCTTGCTCATTCAACCATACTAATACCCCCCAGGTACCAGAGTGGGGGTGGTCCAGTACAGTCACAGTGGAACCTTCCAGGCCATCAGGCTCAATGACTCCAAGATCGACTCACTGTCTGCCTTCAAGGTAATATAATAGTAACAATAACAATAATAACAATAACCATAATAATGATGATAGTGATATAAATAACAATAATAATAACCATAATAATAATAACAATAATAATGATGATAGTGATATAAATAACAATAATAATAACCATAATAATAATAACCATAATAATGATGATAGTGATATAAATAACAATAATAACCATAATAATAATAACAATAATAATGATGATAGTGATATAAATAACAATAATAACCATAATAATGATGATAGTGATATAAATAACAATAATAACCATAATAATAATAACAATAATAATTATGATAGTAATAACAACAATAATAACAATAATAAATAATAATAGTAATAATAACAATAATAATGACACTAAAACACAAATAATAATAGCAGTAATAATAACAATAATAAATAACAATAATAATGATGATAGTGATAATAATAAAACAATAATAATGATGATAGTGATAATAATAATAATAAAAACAAAAATAACAATAATAATAAACCTATAATATTAATAACACCAATAATAAAACTAATAATACTAATAACAATAATAATACAACTATAATAATAAATATACTAATAATACTAATAACAATAATAATAAAACTATAATAATAAATATACTAATAATACTAATAACAATAATAATAAACCTATAATATTAATAACACCAATAATAAAACTAATAATACTAATAACAATAATAATACAACTATAATAATAAATATACTACTACTAATAACAATAATAATAAAACTATAATAATAAATATACTACTACTAATAACAATAAAACGATCATAATAATAACAATAACAAGAATAATAAATAATAATAACAACAATAACATTAATAATATGTGACTCCCTGTCTGCCTTCAAGGTATTTGGAGTGACACGCACATGTTTAACATTACCTAACACCTGAAGACTTGCATTAGCTCCCAGGCTAATGCCTAGGCTTTAGCTCAGCGTGCTAACAGTCTTCTGTTGTGCAGATCACCAGAGTTTGACCTTGGAACCCAGTCTGTGACATAAACACACCCACCCTCCCACCCTCTGCCTGACTGTAGACTTGAATTAGCTGCCCAAACTAATTACTAGGCTGTAGCTCAGTGGGCTAACACCCTCCCACCCTCTGTCTGACTGTAGACTTGAATTAGCTGCCCAAACTAATTACTAGGCTGTAGATCAGTGGGCTAACACCCTCCCACCCTCTGTCTGACTGTAGACTTGAATTAGCTGCCCAAACTAATGACTAGGCTGTAGCTCAGTGGGCTAACACCCTCCCACCCTCTGTCTGTATGTAGGATGCAGTGAAGCGTCTGGAGTGGATAGCCGGGGGGACCTGGACCCCGTCAGCGCTGAAATACGCCTACGACCACCTGATCAAAGACAGTCGCAGAGCTAAAGCCAACGTCACCGTGGTGGTCATCACAGACGGACGGTTTGACCCCAGGGACGACGACTCACTGCTCACATACCTCTGCAGGTAGCTGACCGGGAGAGGGGTTGTCTGGGATATGTTTTATCAACTGTTCTTACTGACGATTTGTTTGTGTGTGTGTGTGTGTGTGTGTGTGTGTGTGTGTGTGTGTGTGTGTGTGTGTGTGTGTGTGTGTGTGTGTGTGTGTGTGTGTGTGTGTGTGTGTGTGAGCAGCGACCCCAGTGTGGACGTGAGCGCTATAGGTATAGGGGACATGTTTGACCAGATAGAGGAGAATGAGAGCCTGAAGAGTATAGCCTGTCAGAGAGACGGTAGGGTGCTGGGGATGAGGCGCTTCGCTGATCTGGTGGCAGAGGAGTTCATCGACAAGATAGAGACCGTGCTCTGCCCAGGTACACACACACACACCTACAGTATGTACACACACACACACCTACAGTATGTACACACACACCTACAGTATGTACACACACAGACCTACAGTATGTACACACACACACCTACAGTATGTACACACACACACCTACAGTATGTACACACACACACACCTACAGTATCATCACACACACACACCTACAGTATGTACACACACACACCTACAGTATGTACACACACACACACCTACAGTATGTACACACACACACCTACAGTATGTACACACACACACCTACAGTATGTACACACACACACCTACAGTATGTACACACACACACAGTCTTTTATAACTAACCTTGTCCGATTCAAAATTATATTTTCCCTAACCCTTAACCCTAACTCTAACCCCAAAACCTGGCCCTGACCCTAACCATAGCTCCTAACCCTAACTCTTAACCCTAAACCTAACCCTGACCCTAACCATAGCTCCTAACACTAAAACTAACCCTAAAACTAACCCCTAAACCTAATTCTAACCTTAACCCTAAACCCCCTATAAATATAATTTAACCTTGTGGGAACCAACAACATGTCCCCAGTTGGTCAAAATGTCTGTTAGTTTGCTATTCTAGTGGGGACCAACAACATGTCCCCAGTTGGTCAAAATGTCTGTTAGTTTGCTATTCTAGTGGGGACCAACAACATGTCACCAGTTGGTCAAAATGTCTGTTAGTTTGCTATTCTAGTGGGGACCAACAACATGTCACCAGTTGGTCAAAATGTCTGTTAGTTTGCTATTCTAGTGGGGACCAACAACATGTCACCAGTTGGTCAAAATGTCTGTTAGTTTGCTATTCTAGTGGGGACCAACAACATGTCACCAGTTGGTCAAAATGTCTGTTAGTTTATTATTCTAGTGGGGACCAACAACATGTCCCCAGTTGGTCAAAATGTCTGTTAGTTTGCTATTCTAGTGGGGACCAACAACATGTCCCCAGTTGGTCAAAATGTCTGTTAGTTTGCTATTCTAGTGGGGACCAACATGTCCTCAGTTGGACAAAATGTCTGTTAGTTTACTATTCTAGTGGGGATATCTTTAGTTTAGTTAAACATACCAAAAGTCAGACCAAAGGACAGAATTCCACCGGTCTAATGTCTATTGCTTGTGTTTCTTGACCCAAGCAAGTCTTTTCTTATTATTGGTGTCCTTTAGTGGTGGTTTCTTTGCAGCAATTCGACCATGAAGGCCTGATTCACACTGTCTCCTCTGAACAGTTGATGTTGAGATGTGTCTGTTACTTGAACTCTGAAGCATTTATTTGGGCTGCAGTTTCTGAGGCAGGTAACTCTAATGAACTTATCCTCTGCAGTAGAGGTAATTCTGGGTCTTCCTTTCCTGTGGCGGTCCTCATGAGAGCCAGTTTCATCATAGCGCTTGATGGTTTTTGCAACTGCACTTGAAATAAAAAATAATAAAATATATTTTGATTTGTTTAACACTGTTTTGGTTACTACAGGAATACATGTGTTATTTCATAGTTTTGATGTCTTCACTATTATTCTACAATGTAGAACATGTAAAAAAAAACTCTCTCAATAACCTCTCTCTTTGTCTCTTTGTCATTCTGTCAGATCCTGTCATCGTGTGTCCTGACCTCCCCTGTAAAACTGGTAAGATTATTCTGAGGATTTTCATTCTGATTTTTAATTGTCACATGCACTACGGGCTGTGATTAAAGTTGGTTTTGAACCCTGAACCTGCTGGTTGAGTGCAGTCCAGTCCAGTACTGAACTCGTTCTCCATACTGTCTCACTTGGTTTGACATCAGAAAACGTTTAAAGGTTTACATGAGCATGGCAGTCCATCACCTTGAGGGTCTACAATGTCCACATAGTAAGGAAGATAGTTCAACCAGAGATTTGAAGAACTAACGAGTTAGAGAGAGTAGAACTGAGAAGCTACATGCTTGGTGGGTGTACCGGAGGCCACATTAGGTGTACCAGAGGCCATATTAAGTGTACCGGAGGCTATATTAGGTGTACCGGAGGCTATATTAGGTGTACCGGAGGCCATATTGGGTGTACCGGAGGCCATATTAGGTGTACCGGAGGCCATATTGGGTGTACCGGAGGCCATATTGGGTGTACCGGAGGCCATATTAGGTGTACCGGAGGCCATATTGGGTGTACCGGAGGCCATATTGGGTGTACCGGAGGCCATATTGGGAAGTGACCATTTGGGATGTTGATGCGTCGTGTCGCGTTCTTCCGCCCACCATTCTCCCGCTCGTTGCAGGAGGGGGCGTGCCCGTGCCCGACAGCGTGGCCCCTCCCCGCAGGGAGGAGCTTGCGGAGCAAGGCAGCCCCTCAATGGTCCCTTCCTCAGTCGGGGGCGTAGCCAGCCTGCTGGGCAGCCTACGGGAGCAGCAGTATGGGGTTGGCGTGGCGACCATGGCCTACACGGCTCAGCGGGCTAAGCTAGCTCAGCCAGGCGCTGACAGGCAGCAGTGGACACAGCTGTTCATCGACTCCTTCAGGCTGGTCTACGGAGACATCATGGGAGACCCAGCCAAAGCACTGGGGCTGTGTTAATGGGCTAAAAGTGCTAGCTAGCAATCTAACAAAACTAGCTGATGAGCTAATGTTACTGACTAATGCACTAACGATGCAAGCTAATGAGTTAACAGTGCTAATTAATGGATTAAGGGTGCTAGCGCTGCTTATATTGTCAGCTTAATGCTAATATTGTTAGCTATATGCTAAGTGTAAGCTCTGTGCTAATTTTTAATGCTAATATTGTTAACTCGATGCAATCACTTAGTCAGTTTAGTCTAATTTCGCTTGGAATATTTTAAACATATTAGATTTAAGCACTTTTTGTTAGTATGCATAACTCTGGGAGGATGCTAACAGAGTAGACAAGCTTCAGGCAGGTGGTAAGTTTTGCTGCTAACATATCTCTAAGCTTGTTGTTAAGGTGAGTGATTAGCTATTATAGCTCTGGATCTGGGGGTTTTAAAGCCTGGTTAGTTGGACATTTAAGACAGTTCAATATTATGTATATGGCTGTGATGTTGAACCCATTTACCACTGTGAACCACTCAAATCCCTCGAACCACTTGCTGAATCGCTGTATGATTCCTCAAAGACACCGTTTTGCAGTTTTGCACATCGCCATAGTTACAGCAGCCATTTTATTTTTCTGTGAATGTTAGTGTTTGGGTTGGTTATGGGCATTACACGTTAGGCCTGTAGGATTATTGGGTATTGGGTAGAGAATTTATTGAATGGACATGATCTGTTGGATAAACCTTCATTTAAGTGAATTAAATACATTTAATAAAACAAACAAACTAATAAATAATTGCTTTTTAAAAATAACAATTGCTCTATCCATCTGGTATTGTTTGGTGTGCATGCGAAGGGGGGGTGGTGGTAGACTGGGAAAACAGAGAACGTTTTAAAAAAGAGAAGTTTACTGTATTATTTTAGCTCTGAGACTGCAACATGCTTAGCGTCAGCTAAATATACGTATTAACAATATCCTATAGAGAGAATATCTTAAAAATGTGATCATGTATTTTTAGTAGAGTATGTTTTCCTTGCCTGTCATGTTTGCCTATGTGAAATAAATCATTAGTGCGAAGGGAAACAATGAGTCATGTTGTTGTTGTATCTCTGAGTCCTACTACAACCATCCTGCAGGTCAGCCATGTTACCTTTTGAGTGACTGAAACATTACACACAATATTTTTTCCTGATCAAGATGGTAAATATTTGGGATGTTTTCTTCTTCCTTCGTGTCAAACTACCAGGAAGTCTGACAAGACAGACTGGGTGGGTGGGGAGCTAGTAGACTGGGTGGGTGGGGAGCTAGTAGACTGAATGGGTGGGGAGCTAGTAGACTGGGTGGGTGGGGAGCTAGTAGACTGAGTGGACAGGGAGCTAGTAGACTGGGTGGGTGGGGAGCTAGTAGACTGAGTGGACAGGGAGCTAGTAGACTGGGTGGGTGGGGAGCTAGTAGGCTGGGTGGGTGGGGAGCTAGTAGACTGGGTGGGTGGGGAGCTAGTAGACTGGGTGGGTGGGGAGCTAGTAGACTGAGTGGACAGGGAGCTAGTAGACTGGGTGGGTGGGGAGCTAGTAGACTGGGTGGGTGGGGAGCTAGTAGACTGAGTGGACAGGGAGCTAGTAGACTGGGTGGGTGGGGAGCTAGTAGACTGGGTGGGTGGGGAGCTAGTAGACTGGGTGGGTGGGGAGCTAGTAGACTGGGTGGGTGGGGAGCTAGTAGACTGAGTGGACAGGGAGCTAGTAGACTGGGTGGGTGGGGAGCTAGTAGACTGAGTGGACAGGGAGCTAGTAGACTGGGTGGGGGGGGAGCTAGTAGACTGGGTGGGTGGGGAGCTAGTAGACTGGGTGGGTGGGGAGCTAGTAGACTGGGTGGGTGGGGAGCTAGTAGACTGAGTGGACAGGGAGCTAGTAGACTGGGTGGGTGGGGAGCTAGTAGACTGGGTGGGTGGGGAGCTAGTAGACTGGGTGGGACGGGAGCTAGTAGACTGGGTGGGTGGGGAGCTAGTAGACTGAGTGGACAGGGAGCTAGTAGACTGAGTAGACAGGGAGCTAGTAGACTGGGTGGGTGGGGAGCTAGTAGACTGAGTGGACAGGGAGCTAGTAGACTGAGTGGACAGGGAGCTAGTAGACTGAGTGGACAGGGAGCTAGTAGACTGAGTGGACAGGGAGCTAGTAGACTGAGTGGACAGGGAGCTAGTAGACTGAGTGGACAGGGAGCTAGTAGACTGAGTGGACAGGGAGCTAGTAGACTGAGTGGACAGGGAGCTAGTAGACTGAGTGGACAGGGAGCTAGTAGACTGAGTGGACAGGGAGCTAGTAGACTGAGTGGACAGGGAGCTAGTAGACTGGGTGGACAGGGAGCTAGTAGACTGAGTGGACAGGGAGCTAGTAGACTGAGTGGACAGGGAGCTAGTAGACTGGGTGGGAGGGGAGCTAGTAGACTGAGTGGGTGGGGAGCTAGTAGACTGAGTGGGTGGGGAGCTAGTAGACTGAGTGGACAGGGAGCTAGTAGACTGGGTGGGTGGGGAGCTAGTAGACTGGGTGGGTGGGGAGCTAGTAGACTGGGTGGGTGGGGAGCTAGTAGACTGAATGGGTGGGGAGCTAGTAGACTGGGTGGGTGGGGAGCTAGTAGACTGAGTGGACAGGGAGCTAGTAGACTGGGTGGGTGGGGAGCTAGTAGACTGAGTGGGTGGGGAGCTAGTAGACTGAGTGGGTGGGGAGCTAGTAGACTGAGTGGACAGGGAGCTAGTAGACTGAGTGGGTGGGGAGCTAGTAGACTGAGTGGACAGGGAGCTAGTAGACTGGGTGGGTGGGGAGCTAGTAGACTGGGTGGGTGGGGAGCTAGTAGACTGAGTGGGTGGGGAGCTAGTAGACTGAGTGGACAGGGAGCTAGTAGACTGGGTGGGTGGGGAGCTAGTAGACTGGGTGGGTGGGGAGCTAATAGACTGGGTGGGTGGGGAGCTAGTAGACTGAATGGGTGGGGAGCTAGTAGACTGGGTGGGTGGGGAGCTAGTAGACTGAGTGGACAGGGAGCTAGTAGACTGGGTGGGTGGGGAGCTAGTAGACTGAGTGGACAGGGAGCTAGTAGACTGGGTGGGTGGGGAGCTAGTAGACTGGGTGGGTGGGGAGCTAGTAGACTGGGTGGGTGGGGAGCTAGTAGACTGGGTGGGTGGGGAGCTAGTAGACTGAGTGGACAGGGAGCTAGTAGACTGGGTGGGTGGGGAGCTAGTAGACTGGGTGGGTGGGGAGCTAGTAGACTGGGTGGGTGGGGAGCTAGTAGACTGGGTGGGTGGGGAGCTAGTAGACTGAGTGGACAGGGAGCTAGTAGACTGAGTGGACAGGGAGCTAGTAGACTGAGTGGACAGGGAGCTAGTAGACTGAGTGGACAGGGAGCTAGTAGACTGAGTGGACAGGGAGCTAGTAGACTGAGTGGACAGGGAGCTAGTAGACTGAGTGGACAGGGAGCTAGTAGACTGAGTGGACAGGGAGCTAGTAGACTGAGTGGACAGGGAGCTAGTAGACTGAGTGGACAGGGAGCTAGTAGACTGGGTGGACAGGGAGCTAGTAGACTGAGTGGACAGGGAGCTAGTAGACTGAGTGGACAGGGAGCTAGTAGACTGGGTGGGTGGGGAGCTAGTAGACTGGGTGGGTGGGGAGCTAGTAGACTGAGTGGGTGGGGAGCTAGTAGACTGAGTGGACAGGGAGCTAGTAGACTGGGTGGGTGGGGAGCTAGTAGACTGGGTGGGTGGGGAGCTAGTAGACTGGGTGGGTGGGGAGCTAGTAGACTGAATGGGTGGGGAGCTAGTAGACTGGGTGGGTGGGGAGCTAGTAGACTGAGTGGACAGGGAGCTAGTAGACTGGGTGGGTGGGGAGCTAGTAGACTGAGTGGACAGGGAGCTAGTAGACTGGGTGGACAGGGAGCTAGTAGACTGAGTGGGTGGGGAGCTAGTAGACTGAGTGGACAGGGAGCTAGTAGACTGGGTGGGTGGGGAGCTAGTAGACTGGGTGGGTGGGGAGCTAGTAGACTGAGTGGGTGGGGAGCTAGTAGACTGAGTGGACAGGGAGCTAGTAGACTGGGTGGGTGGGGAGCTAGTAGACTGGGTGGGTGGGGAGCTAGTAGACTGAATGGGTGGGGAGCTAGTAGACTGGGTGGGTGGGGAGCTAGTAGACTGAGTGGACAGGGAGCTAGTAGACTGGGTGGGTGGGGAGCTAGTAGACTGAGTGGACAGGGAGCTAGTAGACTGGGTGGACAGGGAGCTAGTAGACTGAGTGGGTGGGGAGCTAGTAGACTGAGTGGACAGGGAGCTAGTAGACTGAGTGGGTGGGGAGCTAGTAGACTGAGTGGACAGGGAGCTAGTAGACTGGGTGGACAGGGAGCTAGTAGACTGAGTGGACAGGGAGCTAGTAGACTGAGTGGACAGGGAGCTAGTAGACTGAGTGGACAGGGAGCTAGTAGACTGGGTGAACAGGGAGCTAGTAGACTGAGTGGGTGGGGAGCTAGTAGACTGAGTGGACAGGGAGCTAGTAGACTGGGTGGACAGGGAGCTAGTAGACTGAGTGGGTGGGGAGCTAGTAGACTGAGTGGACAGGGAGCTAGTAGACTGAGTGGGTGGGGAGCTAGTAGACTGAGTGGACAGGGAGCTAGTAGACTGGGTGGACAGGGAGCTAGTAGACTGAGTGGACAGGGAGCTAGTAGACTGAGTGGGTGGGGAGCTAGTAGACTGAGTGGGTGGGGAGCTAGTAGACTGAGTGGACGGGGAGCTAGTAGACTGGGTGGACAGGGAGCTAGTAGACTGAGTGGACAGGGAGCTGGTAGACTGAGTGGACAGGGAGCTAGTACACTGAGTGTGTGGGGAGCTAGTAGACTGAGTGGACAGGGAGCTAGTAGACTGGGTGGACAGGGAGCTAGTAGACTGAGTGGACAGGGAGCTAGTAGACTGGGTGGACAGGGAGCTAGTAGACTGAGTGGACAGGGAGGTAGTAGACTGAGTGGACAGGGAGCTAGTAGACTGAGTGGGTGGGGAGCTAGTAGACTGAGTGGGTGGGGAGCTAGTAGACTGAGTGGACAGGGAGGTAGTAGACTGAGTGGACAGGGAGCTAGTAGACTGAGTGGACAGGGAGCTAGTAGACTGGGTGGACAGGGAGCTAGTAGACTGAGTGGACAGGGAGGTAGTAGACTGAGTGGACAGGGAGCTAGTAGACTGAGTGGACAGGGAGCTAGTAGACTGAGTGGACAGGGAGCTAGTAGACTGAGTGGGTGGGGAGCTAGTAGACTGAGTGGGTGGGGAGCTAGTAGACTGAGTGGACAGGGAGCTAGTAGACTGGGTGGACAGGGAGCTAGTAGACTGAGTGGACAGGGAGCTAGTAGACTGGGTGGACAGGGAGCTAGTAGACTGGGTGGACAGGTAGCTAGTAGACTGGGTGGACAGGGAGCTATTAGACTGAGTGGACAGGGAGCTAGTAGACTGAGTGGACAGGGAGCTAGTAGACTGAGTGGACAGGGAGCTAGTAGACTGAGTGGACAGGGAGCTAGTAGACTGAGTGGACAGGGAGCTAGTAGACTGAGTGGACAGGGAGCTAGTAGACTGAGTGGACGGGGAGCTAGTAGACTGAGTGGACAGGGAGCTAGTAGACTGAGTGGACGGGGAGCTAGTAGACTGAGTGGACAGGGAGCTAGTAGACTGGGTGGACAGGGAGCTAGTAGACTGGGTGGACAGGGAGCTAGTAGACTGAGTGGACAGGGAGCTAGTAGACTGGGTGGACAGGGAGCTAGTAGACTGGGTGGACAGGGAGCTAGTAGACTGAGTGGACAGGGAGCTAGTAGACTGGGTGGACAGGGAGCTAGTAGACTGGGTGGACAGGGAGCTAGTAGACTGGGTGGACAGGGAGCTAGTAGACTGGGTGGACAGGGAGCTAGTAGACTGGGTGGACAGGGAGCTAGTAGACTGGGTGGACAGGGAGCTAGTAGACTGGGTGGACAGGGAGCTAGTAGACTGGGTGGACAGGGAGCTAGTAGACTGAGTGGACAGGTAGCTAGTAGACTGAGTGGACAGGGAGCTAGTAGACTGGGTGGACAGGGAGCTAGTAGACTGAGTGGACAGGGAGGTAGTAGACTGAGTGGACAGGGAGCTAGTAGACTGGGTGGACAGGGAGCTAGTAGACTGAGTGGACAGGGAGGTAGTAGACTGAGTGGACAGGGAGCTAGTAGACTGAGTGGACAGGGAGCTAGTAGACTGGGTGGACAGGGAGCTAGTAGACTGAGTGGACAGGGAGGTAGTAGACTGAGTGGATAGGGAGGTAGTAGACTGGGTGGACAGGGAGCTAGTAGACTGAGTGGGTGGGGAGCTAGTAGACTGAGTAGACAGGGAGCTAGTAGACTGAGTGGACAGGGAGCTAGTAGACTGAGTGGACAGGGAGCTAGTAGACTGAGTAGACAGGGAGCTAGTAGACTGGGTGGACAGGGAGCTAGTAGACTGAGTGGACAGGGAGCTAGTAGACTGAGTGGACAGGGAGCTAGTAGACTGGGTGGACAGGTAGCTAGTAGACTGAGTGGACAGGGAGCTAGTAGACTGAGTGGACAGGGAGCTAGTAGACTGAGTGGACAGGGAGCTAGTAGACTGGGTGGACAGGTAGCTAGTAGACTGAGTGGACAGGGAGCTAGTAGACTGAGTGGACAGGGAGCTAGTAGACTGAGTGGACAGGGAGCTAGTAGACTGAGTGGACAGGGAGCTAGTAGACTGAGTGGACAGGGAGCTAGTAGACTGAGTGGACAGGGAGCTAGTAGACTGAGTGGACAGGGAGCTAGTAGACTGGGTGGACAGGTAGCTAGTAGACTGAGTGGACAGGGAGCTAGTAGACGGAGTGGACAGGGAGCTAGTAGACTGAGTGGACAGGGAGCTAGTAGACTGAGTGGACAGGGAGCTAGTAGACTGGGTGGACAGGTAGCTAGTAGACTGAGTGGACAGGGAGCTAGTAGACTGAGTGGACAGGGAGCTAGTAGACTGAGTGGACAGGGAGCTAGTAGACTGAGTGGACAGGGAGCTAGTAGACTGGGTGGACAGGTAGCTAGTAGACTGAGTAGACAGGGAGCTAGTAGACTGAGTGGGTGGGGAGCTAGTAGACTGGGTGGACAGGGAGGTAGTAGACTGAGTGGACAGGGAGCTAGTAGACTGAGTGGACAGGGAGCTAGTAGACTGAGTAGACAGGGAGCTAGTAGACTGAGTGGACAGGGAGCTAGTAGACTGAGTGGACAGGGAGCTAGTAGACTGAGTGGACAGGGAGCTAGTAGACTGAGTGGACAGGGAGCTAGTAGACTGAGTGGACAGGGAGCTAGTAGACTGAGTGGACAGGGAGCTAGTAGACTGGGTGGACAGGTAGCTAGTAGACTGAGTGGACAGGGAGCTAGTAGACTGAGTGGACAGGGAGCTAGTAGACTGGGTGGACAGGGAGCTAGTAGACTGAGTGGACAGGGAGCTAGTCGACTGGGTGGACAGGTAGCTAGTAGACTGAGTGGACAGGGAGCTAGTAGACTGAGTGGACAGGGAGCTAGTAGACTGAGTGGACAGGGAGCTAGTAGACTGAGTGGACAGGGAGCTAGTAGACTGGGTGGACAGGTAGCTAGTAGACTGAGTAGACAGGGAGCTAGTAGACTGAGTGTTTGGGGAGCTAGTAGACTGGGTGGACAGGGAGGTAGTAGACTGGGTGGACAGGGAGGTAGTAGACTGGGTGGACAGGGAGGTAGTAGACTGGGTGGACAGGGAGGTAGTAGACTGAGTGGGCAGGGAGGTAGTAGACTGGGTGGGTGGGGAGCTAGTAGACTGAGTGGGTGGGGAGCTAGTAGACTGGGTGGGCAGGTAGCTAGTAGACTGAGTAGACAGGGAGCCAGTAGACTGAGTGGACAGGGAGGTAGTAGACTGAGTGGACAGGGAGGTAGTAGACTGAGTGGACAGGGAGCTAGTAGACTGAGTAGACAGGGAGCTAGTAGACTGGGTGGACAGGGAGGTAGTAGACTGAGTGGGCAGGGAGGTAGTAGACTGGGTGGGTGGGGAGCTAGTAGACTGAGTGGGTGGGGAGCTAGTAGACTGGGTGGGCAGGTAGCTAGTAGACTGAGTAGACAGGGAGCTAGTAGACTGAGTGGACAGGGAGGTAGTAGACTGAGTGGACAGGGAGGTAGTAGACTGAGTAGACAGGGAGCTAGTAGACTGGGTGGACAGGGAGCTAGTAGACTGGGTGGACAGGGAGGTAGTAGACTGGGTGGGTGGGGAGCTAGTAGACTGGGTGGGTGGGGAGCTAGTAGACTGGGTGGACAGGGAGCTAGTAGTCTGAGTGGGTGGGGAGCTAGTAGACTGGGTGGACAGGGAGCTAGTAGACTGAGTGGGTGGGGAGCTAGTAGACTGGGTGGGTGGGGAGCTAGTAGACTGAGTGGACAGGGAGCTAGTAGACTGAGTGGACAGGGAGCTAGTAGACTGGGTGGGTGGGGAGCTAGTAGTCTGGGTGGGTGGGGAGCTAGTAGACTGGGTGGGTGGGAAGCTAGTAGACTGGGTGGACAGGTAGCTAGTAGACTGAGTGGGCAGGTAGCTAGTAGACTGAGTGGACAGGTAGCTAGTAGACTGAGTGGACAGGTAGCTAGTAGACTGAGTGAACAGGGACCTAGTAGACTGAGTGAACAGGGAGCTAGTAGACTGAGTGGACAGGGAGCTAGTAGACTGAGTGGACAGGGAGCTAGTAGACTGAGTGGACAGGGAGCTAGTAGACTGGGTGGACAGGGAGCTAGTAGACTGGGTGGACAGGGAGCTAGTAGACTGAGTGGACAGGGAGCTAGTAGACTGAGTGGGCGGGGAACTAGTAGACTGAGTGGACAGGGAGCTAGTAGACTGAGTGGACAGGGCGCTAGTAGACTGAGTGGACAGGGCGCTAGTAGACTGAGTGGACAGGGCGCTAGTAGACTGAGTGGACAGGGCGCTAGTAGACTGAGTGGACAGGGAGCTAGTAGACTGAGTGGACAGGGAGGTAGTAGACTGAGTGGGTGGGGAACTAGTAGACTGAGTGGACAGGGAGCTAGTAGACTGAGTGGGCAGGGAGCTAGTAGACTGAGTGGGTGGGGAGCTAGTAGACTGAGTGGGCGGGGAGCTAGTAGACTGAGTGGACAGGGAGCTAGTAGACTGAGTGGACAGGGAGCTAGTAGACGGAGTGGACAGGGCGCTAGTAGACAGGGAGCTAGTAGACTGAGTGAATGGGGAGCTAGTAGACTGAGTGGACAGGGAGCTAGTAGACTGAGTGGGCGGGGAGCTAGTAGAATGAGTGGACAGGGAGCTGGTAGACTGAGTGGACAGGGAACTAGTAGACTGAGTGGACAGGGAGCTGGTAGACTGAGTGGACAGGGAACTAGTAGACTGAGTGGACAGGGAGCTAGTAGACTGAGTGGGTGGGGAGCTAGTAGACTGAGTGGACAGGGAGCTAGTAGACTGAGTGGGCAGGTAGCTAGTAGACTGAGTGGACAGGGAGCTAGTAGACTGAGTGGGTGGGGAGCTAGTAGACTGAGTGGACAGGGAGCTAGTAGACTGAGTGGACAGGGCGCTAGTAGACTGAGTGGGCAGGGAGCTAGTAGACTGAGTGGACAGGGAGCTAGTAGACTGAGTGGGTGGGGAGCTAGTAGACTGAGTGGGTGGGGAGCTAGTAGACTGAGTGGACAGGGAGCTAGTAGACTGAGTGGACAGGGAGCTAGTAGACTGGGTGGACAGGGAGCTAGTAGATGGAGTGGACAGGGCGCTAGTAGACAGGGAGCTAGTAGACTGGGTGGACAGGGAGCTAGTAGACTGGGTGGACAGGGAGCTAGTAGACTGAGTGGACAGGGAGCTAGTAGACTGAGTGGGCGGGGAGCTAGTAGACTGAGTGGACAAGGAGCTAGTAGACTGAGTGGACAGGGAGCTAGTAGACTGAGTGGACAGGGCGCTAGTAGACTGAGTGGATAGGGAGCTAGTAGACTTAGTGGACAGGGAGCTAGTAGACTGAGTGGACAGAGAGCTAGTAGACTGAGTGGACAGGGAACTAGTAGACTGAGTGGACAGGGAGCTAGTAGACTGAGTGGGCGGGGAGCTAGTAGACTGAGTGGACAGGGAGCTAGTAGACTGAGTAGACAGGGAGCTAGTAGACTGAGTAGACAGGGAGCTAGTAGACTGAGTGGACAGGGAGCTAGTAGACTGAGTGGACAGGGAGCTAGTAGACTGAGTGGACAGGGCGCTAGTAGACTGAGTGGGCAGGGAGCTAGTAGACTGAGTGGGCAGGTAGCTAGTAGACTGAGTGGCCAGGGAGCTAGTAGACTGAGTGGACAGGGAGCTAGTAGACTGAGTGGGCAGGGAGCTAGTAGACTGAGTGGTTGGGGAGCTAGTAGAATGAGTGGGCAGGGAGCTAGTAGACTGAGTGGACAGGGAGCTAGTAGACCGAGTGGACAGGGAGCTAGTAGACTGAGTGGGTGGTGAGCTAGTAGACTGAGTGGGTGGGGAGCTAGTAGACTGATTGGGCGGGGAGCTAGTAGACTGAGTGGACAGGGAGCTAGTGGACAGGGAGCTAGTAGACTGAGTGGACATGGCGCTAGTAGACTGAGTGGGCGGGGAGCTAGTAGACTGAGTGGACAGGGAGCTAGTAGAATGAGTGGACAGGGAGCTAGTAGACTTAGTGGGCAGGGAGCTAGTAGACCTAGTGGGCGGGGAGCTAGTAGACTGAGTGGACAGGGAGCTAGTAGACTGAGTAGACAGGGAGCTAGTAGACTGAGTGGACAGGGAGCTAGTGGACTGAGTGGACAGGTAGCTAGTAGACTAAGTGGACAGGGAGCTAGTAGACTGAGTGGACGGGGAGCTAGTAGGCTGAGTGGACAGGGAGCTAGTAGACTGAGTGGACAGGGAGCTAGTAGACTGGGTGGGCAGGTAGCTAGTAGACTGAGTGGGCAGGTAGCTAGTAGACTGAGTGGACAGGTAGCTAGTAGACTGAGTGGGCAGGTAGCTAGTAGACTGAGTGAACAGGGAGCTAGTAGACTGAGTGGACAGGGAGCTAGTAGACTGAGTGGACAGGGAGCTAGTAGACTGAGTGGACAGGGAGCTAGTAGACTGGGTGGACAGGGAGCTAGTAGACTGGGTGGACAGGGAGCTAGTAGACTGAGTGGACAGGGAGCTAGTAGACTGAGTGGGCGGGGAACTAGTAGACTGAGTGGACAGGGAGCTAGTAGACTGAGTGGACAGGGCGCTAGTAGACTGAGTGGACAGGGCGCTAGTAGACTGAGTGGACAGGGCGCTAGTAGACTGAGTGGACAGGGCGCTAGTAGACTGAGTGGACAGGGAGCTAGTAGACTGAGTGGACAGGGAGGTAGTAGACTGAGTGGGTGGGGAACTAGTAGACTGAGTGGACAGGGAGCTAGTAGACTGAGTGGGCAGGGAGCTAGTAGACTGAGTGGGTGGGGAGCTAGTAGACTGAGTGGGCGGGGAGCTAGTAGACTGAGTGGACAGGGAGCTAGTAGACTGAGTGGACAGGGAGCTAGTAGACGGAGTGGACAGGGCGCTAGTAGACAGGGAGCTAGTAGACTGAGTGAATGGGGAGCTAGTAGACTGAGTGGACAGGGAGCTAGTAGACTGAGTGGGCGGGGAGCTAGTAGAATGAGTGGACAGGGAGCTGGTAGACTGAGTGGACAGGGAACTAGTAGACTGAGTGGACAGGGAGCTGGTAGACTGAGTGGACAGGGAACTAGTAGACTGAGTGGACAGGGAGCTAGTAGACTGAGTGGGTGGGGAGCTAGTAGACTGAGTGGACAGGGAGCTAGTAGACTGAGTGGGCAGGTAGCTAGTAGACTGAGTGGACAGGGAGCTAGTAGACTGAGTGGGTGGGGAGCTAGTAGACTGAGTGGACAGGGAGCTAGTAGACTGAGTGGACAGGGCGCTAGTAGACTGAGTGGGCAGGGAGCTAGTAGACTGAGTGGACAGGGAGCTAGTAGACTGAGTGGGTGGGGAGCTAGTAGACTGGGTGGACAGGGAGCTAGTAGACTGAGTGGACAGGGAGCTAGTAGACTGAGTGGACAGGGAGCTAGTAGACTGGGTGGACAGGGAGCTAGTAGACTGGGTGGACAGGGAGCTAGTAGACTGAGTGGACAGGGAGCTAGTAGACTGAGTGGGCGGGGAGCTAGTAGACTGAGTGGACAAGGAGCTAGTAGACTGAGTGGACAGGGAGCTAGTAGACTGAGTGGACAGGGCGCTAGTAGACTGAGTGGATAGGGAGCTAGTAGACTTAGTGGACAGGGAGCTAGTAGACTGAGTGGACAGAGAGCTAGTAGACTGAGTGGACAGGGAACTAGTAGACTGAGTGGACAGGGAGCTAGTAGACTGAGTGGGTGGGGAGCTAGTAGACTGAGTGGGCTGGGAGCTAGTAGACTGAGTGGACAAGGAGCTAGTAGACTGAGTGGACAGGGAGCTAGTAGACTGAGTGGACAGGGCGCTAGTAGACTGAGTGGATAGGGAGCTAGTAGACTTAGTGGACAGGGAGCTAGTAGACTGAGTGGACAGAGAGCTAGTAGACTGAGTGGACAGGGAACTAGTAGACTGAGTGGACAGGGAGCTAGTAGACTGAGTGGGTGGGGAGCTAGTAGAATGAGTGGACAGGGAGCTAGTAGACTGAGTGGGCAGGGAACTAGTAGACTGAGTGGGCGGGGAGCTAGTAGACTGAGTGGACAGGGAGCTAGTAGACTGAGTAGACAGGGAGCTAGTAGACAGGGAGCTAGTAGACTGAGTGGACAGGGAGCTAGTAGACTGAGTGGACAGGGAGCTAGTAGACTGAGTGGACAGGGCGCTAGTAGACTGATTGGGCAGGGAGCTAGTAGACTGAGTGGGCAGGTAGCTAGTAGACTGAGTGGCCAGGGAGCTAGTAGACTGAGTGGACAGGGAGCTAGTAGACTGAGTGGGCAGGGAGCTAGTAGACTGAGTGGTTGGGGAGCTAGTAGACTGAGTGGGCAGGGAGCTAGTAGACTGAGTGGACAGGGAGCTAGTAGACCGAGTGGACAGGGAGCTAGTAGACTGAGTGGGTGGTGAGCTAGTAGACTGAGTGGGTGGGGAGCTAGTAGACTGATTGGGCGGGGAGCTAGTAGACTGAGTGGACAGGGAGCTAGTGGACAGGGAGCTAGTAGACTGAGTGGACATGGCGCTAGTAGACTGAGTGGGCGGGGAGCTAGTAGACTGAGTGGACAGGGAGCTAGTAGAATGAGTGGACAGGGAGCTAGTAGACTTAGTGGGCAGGGAGCTAGTAGACCTAGTGGGCGGGGAGCTAGTAGACTGAGTGGACAGGGAGCTAGTAGACTGAGTAGACAGGGAGCTAGTAGACTGAGTGGACAGGGAGCTAGTGGACTGAGTGGACAGGTAGCTAGTAGACTAAGTGGACAGGGAGCTAGTAGACTGAGTGGACGGGGAGCTAGTAGGCTGAGTGGACAGGGAGCTAGTAGACTGAGTGGACAGGGAGCTAGTAGACTGGGTGGGCAGGTAGCTAGTAGACTGAGTGGGCAGGTAGCTAGTAGACTGAGTGGACAGGTAGCTAGTAGACTGAGTGGGCAGGTAGCTAGTAGACTGAGTGAACAGGGAGCTAGTAGACTGAGTGGACAGGGAGCTAGTAGACTGAGTGGACAGGGAGCTAGTAGACTGAGTGGACAGGGAGCTAGTAGACTGAGTGGACAGGGAGCTAGTAGACTGAGTGGACAGGGAGCTAGTAGACTGAGTGGACAGGGAGCTAGTAGACTGAGTGGGCGGGGAACTAGTAGACTGAGTGGACAGGGAGCTAGTAGACTGAGTGGACAGGGCGCTAGTAGACTGAGTGGACAGGGCGCTAGTAGACTGAGTGGACAGGGCGCTAGTAGACTGAGTGGACAGGGCGCTAGTAGACTGAGTGGACAGGGAGCTAGTAGACTGACTGGACAGGGAGGTAGTAGACTGAGTGGGTGGGGAACTAGTAGACTGAGTGGACAGGGAGCTAGTAGACTGAGTGGGCAGGGAGCTAGTAGACTGAGTGGGTGGGGAGCTAGTAGACTGAGTGGGCGGGGAGCTAGTAGACTGAGTGGACAGGGAGCTAGTAGACTGAGTGGACAGGGAGCTAGTAGACGGAGTGGACAGGGCGCTAGTAGACAGGGAGCTAGTAGACTGAGTGAATGGGGAGCTAGTAGACTGAGTGGACAGGGAGCTAGTAGACTGAGTGGGCGGGGAGCTAGTAGAATGAGTGGACAGGGAGCTGGTAGACTGAGTGGACAGGGAACTAGTAGACTGAGTGGACAGGGAGCTAGTAGACTGAGTGGGTGGGGAGCTAGTAGACTGAGTGGACAGGGAGCTAGTAGACTGAGTGGGCAGGTAGCTAGTAGACTGAGTGGACAGGGAGCTAGTAGACTGAGTGGGTGGGGAGCTAGTAGACTGAGTGGACAGGGAGCTAGTAGACTGAGTGGACAGGGCGCTAGTAGACTGAGTGGCCAGGGAGCTAGTAGACTGAGTGGACAGGGAGCTAGTAGACTGAGTGGGTGGGGAGCTAGTAGACTGGGTGGACAGGGAGCTAGTAGACTGAGTGGACAGGGAGCTAGTAGACTGGGTGGACAGGGAGCTAGTAGACTGAGTGGACAGGGAGCTAGTAGACTGAGTGGACAGGGAGCTAGTAGACTGGGTGGACAGGGAGCTAGTAGATGGAGTGGACAGGGCGCTAGTAGACAGGGAGCTAGTAGACTGGGTGGACAGGGAGCTAGTAGACTGGGTGGACAGGGAGCTAGTAGACTGAGTGGACAGGGAGCTAGTAGACTGAGTGGGCGGGGAGCTAGTAGACTGAGTGGACAAGGAGCTAGTAGACTGAGTGGACAGGGAGCTAGTAGACTGAGTGGACAGGGCGCTAGTAGACTGAGTGGATAGGGAGCTAGTAGACTTAGTGGACAGGGAGCTAGTAGACTGAGTGGACAGAGAGCTAGTAGACTGAGTGGACAGGGAACTAGTAGACTGAGTGGACAGGGAGCTAGTAGACTGAGTGGGTGGGGAGCTAGTAGACTGAGTGGGCTGGGAGCTAGTAGACTGAGTGGACAAGGAGCTAGTAGACTGAGTGGACAGGGAGCTAGTAGACTGAGTGGACAGGGCGCTAGTAGACTGAGTGGATAGGGAGCTAGTAGACTTAGTGGACAGGGAGCTAGTAGACTGAGTGGACAGAGAGCTAGTAGACTGAGTGGACAGGGAACTAGTAGACTGAGTGGACAGGGAGCTAGTAGACTGAGTGGGTGGGGAGCTAGTAGAATGAGTGGACAGGGAGCTAGTAGACTGAGTGGGCAGGGAACTAGTAGACTGAGTGGGCGGGGAGCTAGTAGAATGAGTGGACAGGGAGCTGGTAGACTGAGTAGACAGGGAGCTAGTAGACTGAGTGGACAGGGAGCTAGTAGACTGAGTGGACAGGGAGCTAGTAGACTGAGTGGACAGGGCGCTAGTAGACTGATTGGGCAGGGAGCTAGTAGACTGAGTGGGCAGGTAGCTAGTAGACTGAGTGGCCAGGGAGCTAGTAGACTGAGTGGACAGGGAGCTAGTAGACTGAGTGGGCAGGGAGCTAGTAGACTGAGTGGTTGGGGAGCTAGTAGACTGAGTGGGCAGGGAGCTAGTAGACTGAGTGGACAGGGAGCTAGTAGACCGAGTGGACAGGGAGCTAGTAGACTGAGTGGGTGGTGAGCTAGTAGACTGAGTGGGTGGGGAGCTAGTAGACTGATTGGGCGGGGAGCTAGTAGACTGAGTGGACAGGGAGCTAGTGGACAGGGAGCTAGTAGACTGAGTGGACATGGCGCTAGTAGACTGAGTGGGCGGGGAGCTAGTAGACTGAGTGGACAGGGAGCTAGTAGAATGAGTGGACAGGGAGCTAGTAGACTTAGTGGGCAGGGAGCTAGTAGACCTAGTGGGCGGGGAGCTAGTAGACTGAGTGGACAGGGAGCTAGTAGACTGAGTAGACAGGGAGCTAGTAGACTGAGTGGACAGGGAGCTAGTGGACTGAGTGGACAGGTAGCTAGTAGACTAAGTGGACAGGGAGCTAGTAGACTGAGTGGACGGGGAGCTAGTAGGCTGAGTGGACAGGGAGCTAGTAGACTGAGTGGACAGGGAGCTAGTAGACTGGGTGGGCAGGTAGCTAGTAGACTGAGTGGGCAGGTAGCTAGTAGACTGAGTGGACAGGTAGCTAGTAGACTGAGTGGGCAGGTAGCTAGTAGACTGAGTGAACAGGGAGCTAGTAGACTGAGTGGACAGGGAGCTAGTAGACTGAGTGGACAGGGAGCTAGTAGACTGAGTGGACAGGGAGCTAGTAGACTGGGTGGACAGGGAGCTAGTAGACTGGGTGGACAGGGAGCTAGTAGACTGAGTGGACAGGGAGCTAGTAGACTGAGTGGGCGGGGAACTAGTAGACTGAGTGGACAGGGAGCTAGTAGACTGAGTGGACAGGGCGCTAGTAGACTGAGTGGACAGGGCGCTAGTAGACTGAGTGGACAGGGCGCTAGTAGACTGAGTGGACAGGGCGCTAGTAGACTGAGTGGACAGGGAGCTAGTAGACTGAGTGGACAGGGAGGTAGTAGACTGAGTGGGTGGGGAACTAGTAGACTGAGTGGACAGGGAGCTAGTAGACTGAGTGGGCAGGGAGCTAGTAGACTGAGTGGGTGGGGAGCTAGTAGACTGAGTGGGCGGGGAGCTAGTAGACTGAGTGGACAGGGAGCTAGTAGACTGAGTGGACAGGGAGCTAGTAGACGGAGTGGACAGGGCGCTAGTAGACAGGGAGCTAGTAGACTGAGTGAATGGGGAGCTAGTAGACTGAGTGGACAGGGAGCTAGTAGACTGAGTGGGCGGGGAGCTAGTAGAATGAGTGGACAGGGAGCTGGTAGACTGAGTGGACAGGGAACTAGTAGACTGAGTGGACAGGGAGCTAGTAGACTGAGTGGGTGGGGAGCTAGTAGACTGAGTGGACAGGGAGCTAGTAGACTGAGTGGGCAGGTAGCTAGTAGACTGAGTGGACAGGGAGCTAGTAGACTGAGTGGGTGGGGAGCTAGTAGACTGAGTGGACAGGGAGCTAGTAGACTGAGTGGACAGGGCGCTAGTAGACTGAGTGGGCAGGGAGCTAGTAGACTGAGTGGACAGGGAGCTAGTAGACTGAGTGGGTGGGGAGCTAGTAGACTGGGTGGACAGGGAGCTAGTAGACTGAGTGGACAGGGAGCTAGTAGACTGAGTGGACAGGGAGCTAGTAGACTGGGTGGACAGGGAGCTAGTAGATGGAGTGGACAGGGCGCTAGTAGACAGGGAGCTAGTAGACTGGGTGGACAGGGAGCTAGTAGACTGGGTGGACAGGGAGCTAGTAGACTGAGTGGACAGGGAGCTAGTAGACTGAGTGGGCGGGGAGCTAGTAGACTGAGTGGACAAGGAGCTAGTAGACTGAGTGGACAGGGAGCTAGTAGACTGAGTGGACAGGGCGCTAGTAGACTGAGTGGATAGGGAGCTAGTAGACTTAGTGGACAGGGAGCTAGTAGACTGAGTGGACAGAGAGCTAGTAGACTGAGTGGACAGGGAACTAGTAGACTGAGTGGACAGGGAGCTAGTAGACTGAGTGGGTGGGGAGCTAGTAGAATGAGTGGACAGGGAGCTAGTAGACTGAGTGGGCAGGGAACTAGTAGACTGAGTGGGCGGGGAGCTAGTAGACTGAGTGGACAGGGAGCTAGTAGACTGAGTAGACAGGGAGCTAGTAGACTGAGTAGACAGGGAGCTAGTAGACTGAGTGGACAGGGAGCTAGTAGACTGAGTGGACAGGGAGCTAGTAGACTAAGTGGACAGGGCGCTAGTAGACTGAGTGGGCAGGGAGCTAGTAGACTGAGTGGGCAGGTAGCTAGTAGACTGAGTGGCCAGGGAGCTCGTAGACTGAGTGGACAGGGAGCTAGTAGACTGAGTGGGCAGGGAGCTAGTAGACTGAGTGGTTGGGGAGCTAGTAGACTGAGTGGGCAGGGAGCTAGTAGACTGAGTGGACAGGGAGCTAGTAGACCGAGTGGGTGGTGAGCTAGTAGACTGAGTGGGTGGTGAGCTAGTAGACTGAGTGGGTGGGGAGCTAGTAGACTGAGTGGGCGGGGAGCTAGTAGACTGAGTGGACAGGGAGCTAGTGGACAGGGAGCTAGTAGACTGAGTAGACATGGCGCTAGTAGACTGAGTGGGCGGGGAGCTAGTAGACTGAGTGGACAGGGAGCTAGTAGAATGAGTGGACAGGGAGCTAGTAGACTTAGTGGGCAGGGAGCTAGTAGACTGGGTGGGCAGGGAGCTAGTAGACTGAGTGGGCAGGGAGCTAGTAGACTGAGTGGACAGGGAGCTAGTAGACTGAGTGGACAGGGAGCTAGTAGACTGAGTGGGCAGGGAGCTAGTAGACTGAGTGGGCGAAGAGCTAGTAGACTGAGTGGGCGAGGAGCTAGTAGACTGAGTGGGCGGGGAGCTGGTAGACTGAGTGGACAGGGAGCTAGTAGACTGAGTGGACAGGGAGCTAGTGATCTGAGTGGGCAGGGATCTTACCTTGATGGACAGTTCTTTGAAAACGCCTGTCAAGCAACATGGACTCAGTGAACATTGTTGCAGTCAGATTATCTCTATCAAATGTGCTGATACACAAAGCAACTCAAACAACATTGACATTGCATGCAACATCCAAACCTGTCACACATCATCACATCATGGTTTCACAAATAATTTGTTTATCCAACTGTTTGGTTACTGTCACAGCATCCATAAAGACAACATGTTGGCTATATAATTTAGCTAGCTAGCCCCAATGGAATTGTCAGCACTGTTTATCAAGCTACCTATATAGTTAATCTGGGGAAAAATGTGTTGTAAAGTTCCAGGTTCTGCGAATATGCCCTCTATTTAAATTAGGTAAGAGTTTAAGACATTACCATTGGTGTCTTAAAATTTGCCTTTTTGTGATGTCACAAAAGGCCCTTAATAATCCCGCCTCCCGAATCCAAGTGTTTGACATGAGGGAGGGGACCAGTCATTTTATGATTAAACTTTATCAATGTAGAAGCAACAGTCATTTTTCATACTTTGATTTGGTTTCATCCAAATATAATTTTGACTGTTCGGGACCTTTAAGTTTTAGTAAAGTGATTTTAATAACCTGCTTTTAATATCCTGCAGAGAGCATGCAGATAATGGATGGGTAGATCTTTTTTCAGTTATATGCAGATAAAGGATGGGTAGATCTTTGTTCAGTTACATGCAGTTAAAGGATGGGTAGATCTTTGTTCAGTTATATGCAGATAAAGGATGGGTAGATCTTTGTTCAGTTACATGCAGTTAAAGGATGGGTAGATCTTTGTTCAGTTATATGCAGATAAATGATGGGTAGATCTTTGTTCAGTTATATGCAGATAAAGGATGGGTAGATCTTTGTTCAGTTATATGCAGATAAAGGATGGGTAGATCTTTGTTCAGTTATATGCAGATAAAGGATGGGTAGATCTTTGTTCATTTATATGACAAATTATCTGAGAACCCAAAAACAAATTATAAGGTGTTCCTCAGGGTTCGGTACTTGGACCCCTGCAGTTCTTGTTATACATGTTGGCACTTTAATTCCTATACATGGTAGGGATGTCATGGCCATAATAATGACGTATATCTATGGTTATCAATTAACCAAGAGGAGGCTGCTGTAAAACATTTCACTGTACCTATCTGTTGTATGTGACAATACAACATGTATTTTTATTTATTTTTGGCATATAAATATTGGATGACAGCCAGTCAACTTCCTCTTCCCCTCTTCACTCAGACTAGACAGCCAGTCCACTTCCTCTTCCCCTCTTCACTCAGACTAGACAGCCAGTCAACTTCCTCTTCCCCTCTTCACTCAGACTAGACAGCCAGTCAACTTCCTCTTCCCATCTTCACTCAGACTAGACAGCCAGTCAACTTCCTCTTCCCCTCTTCACTCAGACTAGACAGACAGTCAACTTCCTCTTCCCCTCTTCACTCAGACTAGACAGACGATGTTATCTAGCTGTGTGTTTCTGAGTTTCTGAGCTTCTGAGCTGTGTGTGTGTGTGTGTTTCAGAGCCAGCGGTGGCCAGCTGTGTCCAGCGCCCTGTGGACCTTGTGTTCATGCTGGACGGGTCAGAGAGGATGGGAGTGGAGAACCACCGCCGAGCCAAGGAGTTCATTGAGAACGTGGCGCGCCGCCTCACCCTGGCCAACGGCCAATCAGACGACAGGAACGCCCGCATCGCCCTGCTGCAGTACGGCAGCAAATCAGAACAGAAGGTTGAGTTTTCGCTCACGCACAATCTGACGGTGATCGCTGATTCACTGGCTGGGATGAGCTACATGGACTCCGCCTCCTCTCTGGGCAGCGCCATCATACACGCTGTCAACAACCTGGTGATGTCACAGGTACACGTTACGCACACACGCTGTCAACAACCTGGACAGTTCTACCTACAGTGTACACTGAATAACTATACTGTCTCTGTTCTACAGGGCAGCCGTCTGGCTCGTTGTAATACTGTATAACTACACTGTCTCTGTTCTACAGTCGTAATACTGTATAACTACACCGTCTCTGTTCTACAGTCGTAATACTGTATAACTATACTGTCTCTGTTCTACAGTCGTAATACTGTATAACTACACTGTCTCTGTTCTAAAGTCGTAATACTGTATAACTACACTGTCTCTGTTCTACAGTCGTAATACTGTATAACTTATACTGTCTCTGTTCTACAGTCGTAATACTCTATAACTACACTGTCTCTGTTCTACAGTCGTAATACTGTATAACTATACTGTCTCTGTTCTACAGTCGTAATACTCTATAACTACACTGTCTCTGTTCTACAGTCGTAATACTGTATAACTATACTGTCTCTGTTCTACAGTCGTAATACTGTATAACTACACTGTCTCTGTTCTACAGTTGTAATACTCTAACTATACTGTCTCTGTTCTACAGTCGTAATACTGTATAACTATACTGTCTCTGTTCTACAGTCGTAATACTGTATAACTACACTGTCTCTGTTCTACAGTTGTAATACTCTAACTATACTGTCTCTGTTCTACAGTCGTAATACTCTAACTATACTGTCTCTGTTCTACAGTCGTAATACTGTATAACTACACTGTCTCTGTTCTACAGTTGTAATACTCTAACTATACTGTCTCTGTTCTACAGTCGTAATACTGTATAACTATACTGTCTCTGTTCTACAGTCGTAATACTGTATAACTACACTGTCTCTGTTCTACAGTCATAATACTGTATATCTACACTGTCTCTGTTCTACAGTCGTAATACTCTAACTATACTGTCTCTGTTCTACAGTCGTAATACTCTAACTATACTGTCTCTGTTCTACAGTCGTAATACTCTAACTACACTGTCTCTGTTCTACAGGGCAGCCGTCTGGCTCGTTGTAATACTGTATAACTACACTGTCTCTGTTCTACAGTCGTAATACTGTATAACTACACTGTCTCTGTTCTACAGTCGTAATACTCTATAACTATACTGTCTCTGTTCTACAGGGCAGCCGTCTGGCGCGTCGTAACGCAGAACTGTCTTTTGTCTTCATTACCGACGGAATCACTGCCAGCGAAAGCCTGGAGGAGGGCGTGTCCGCCATGCGGCGGGCTGAGGGTGTTCCCACGGTGATCGCCATGGGGACCGACACGGACCAGGACGTGCTGAGGAAGGTTGCCCTGGGAGACACGTCAGCCATCTTTAGAGGAGAGGACTACGCCACGCTGGGGAAACCCACATTCCTAGAACGCTTCATCCGCTGGGTCTGCTAACCAGCTCATTAGAGCTAACCAGCTAACCAGCTAACCAGCTCGTTAGAGCTAACCAGCTAACCAGCTAACGAGCTCGTTAGAGCTAACCAGCTGTGTTTTAACTAACAGTTAAAGGTGCAATCCGTAAGAATCTTTTTAGTAACGAAATAAACAAACAAATCAATGTGTTCTCAGATGTGAAGGTGCTCTGTGCTTTGCAAAGTTTAAGCAAAAAGTGACAGAACTTGAAAGCTCAACTTCTAGCTCGTCCAAGAGACACAAGGCACTCCAGATTTTTGTATCTTTTAAATGAATTAAATGACAGATTTCACCTTTAACTAGCTAAGCCCAAACAACCAAAGCCTTTCTCATCAGAGAGTTACTGATACTGAAGTGTGAAAGAGGTTGCAATTGTAAGTCTTGTTTCTGTTAGTTTTTTTGTATTGTGTTTCTAGAAGAGATCCCTCACTGTGAGGTCTGTATCAGTACGTTTGTATCTTACACTAAAGGTGCTATTCTAGTGGAAGGAGTTACACACAGTCTCGTGTTGCACAAACAGTCAACTCTGTTTATCAAACAGTCTTAATTTTTAAACAGTTCAGTTTTTCAAACTTTGTAATTTCAATAGAAGTGCCGCTTTATACTTTATTATTCTAGTTCAGGGGACCATCCACTCATTTAGACACATCTCTCACACACATCTCTCACACACACACATCTCTCACACACAAACACACCAATTAGTTCAGGGTTTCAAACTCGGTCCTGTCCTCCTGCTGAGCTAGCTACTCTGAGCTAGCTACTAAACCCAACACACCTACATCTATACCCAACACACCCACACTTTTACCCAACACACACACACACACACACACACACACACACACACACACACACACTGAAAATGCATTTGTTGTAAACTGAGCAGTATGTAATAAAGCTAGCTGTGGTGAAACCAGACCTGTGTGTGTTTGTACGCATCTGTATTGCACCTGTATTTAAAATCTTCTAGATGTGAACCATAAGTATCCTGTCTGTCCTCTGGAGTGTCTGGAAGTTAGCCACAACCTGCTGTTTGAAGGGGAATGGAAACACTTGGCCTTGACACCCCCCCTATACACATGGAATTATAGATACAGTGGGGAGAACAAGTATTTGATACACTGCTGATTCTGCAGGTTTTCCTACTTACAAAGCATGTAGAGGTCTGTCATTTTTATCATAGGTACACTTCAACTGTGAGAGACGGAATCTAAAACAAAAATCCAGGAAATCACATTGTATGATTTTTTAAGTAATTCATTTGCATTTTATTGCATGACATAAGTATTTGATCACCTACCAACCAGTAAGAATTCCGGCTCTCACAGGTATGTTAGTTTTTCTTTAAGAAGCCCTCCTGTTCTCCACTGTATTAACTGCACCTGTTTGAACTCGTTACCTGTATAAAAGACACCTGTCCACACACTCAATCAAACAGACTCCAACCTCTCCACAATGGCCAAGACCAGAGAGGGTGTAAGGACATCAGGGATAAAATTGTAGACCTGCACAAGGCTGGGATGGGCTACAGGACAATAGGCGAGCAGCTTGGTGAGAAGGCAACAACTGTTGGCTCAATTATTAGAAAATGGAAGAAGTTCAAGATGACGGTCAATCACCCTCGGTCTGGGGCTCCATGCAAGATCTCACCGCGTGGAGCATCAATGATCATGAGGAAGGTGAGGGATCAGGCCAGAACTACACGGTAGGACCTGGTCAATGACCTGAAGAGAGCTGGGACCACAGTCTCAAAGAAAACCATTAGTAACACACTACGCCGTCATGGATTAAAATCCTGCATCGTACGCAAGGTCCCCCTGCTCAAGCCAGCGCATGTCCAGGCCCGTCTGAAGTTTGCCAATGACCATCTGGATGATCCAGAGGAGGAATGGGAGAAGGTCATGTGGTCTGATGAGACAAACATAGAGCTTTTTGGTCTAAACTCCACTCACCGTGTTTGGAGGAAGAAGAAGGATGAGTACAACCCCAAGAACACCATCCCAACCGTGAAGCATGGAGGTGGAAACACCATTCTTTGGGGTTGCTTTTCTACATAGGGGACAGGACGACTGCACTGTATTGAGGGAAGGATGGATGGGGCCATGTATCGCGAGATCTTGGCCAACAACCTCCTTCCCTCAGTAAGAGCATTGAAGATGGGTCGAGGCTGGGTCTTCCAGCATGACAAATACCCGAAACACACAGCCAGAGCAACTAAGGAGTGGCTCCGTAAGAAGCATCTCAAGGTCCTGGAGTGACCTAGCCAGTTTCCAGACCTGAACCCAATAGATAATCTTTGGAGGGAGCTGAAAGTCCGTATTGCCCAGCGACAGCCCCGAAACCTGAAGGATCTGGAGAAGGTCTGTATGGAGTAGTGGGCCAAAATCCCTGCTGCAGAGTGTGCAAACCTGGTCAAGAACTACAGGAAACGTATGATCTCTGTAATTGCTTTTCTGATGTATCAAATACTTATGTCATGCAATAAAATGCAAATGAATTACTTAAAAATCATACAATGCGATTTTATGATGATGTTTTAGATTCTGTCTCTCACAGTTGAAGTGTACCTATGATAAAAATTACAGACCTCTACATGCTTTGTAAGCAGGAAAACCTGCAAAATAAGCAGTGTATCAAATACTTGTTCTCTCCACTGTATACCTCTCCTTAATGCAACCACTGGGTCAGATTTCAAATAACCTTTACGGAAAAAGAAAACCATGCAATAATCTGAGACGGCGCTCAGAACAATAGTCAAATTAGCTGCCATGTTGGAGTCAACATAAACCATAAATTACATGCTAAATATTCCCTTACCTTTGATGATATTCATCAGAATGCACTCCCAGGAATCCCAGGTCCACAATAAATGCTTGATTTGTTCGATAATGTCCGTTATTTATGTCCAATTAGCTCCTTTTGTTAGCGCGTTTGGTACACCTATCCAAACGCTGGTGCTGGTCGACCATTTTTTCGGACAAAAACTTCAAAAAGTTATATTACAGGTCGAAGAAACATTTCAAACTAAGTACAGAATCAATCATTAGGATGTTTTTATCATAAATCTTCAAGAAAGTTCCAACCGGAGAATACCTTTGAGGAGGAACAGAACGCAGACGGTTGAGATCTAGTGGAAGCGCTAGGAAGTGAATCTTCATTCATATTGCAATGGGATTTCAATAGGGAATGGTTTGAAAATATACCAACCTCAGATTTCTCACTTCCTGTTTGGATTTCTTCTCAGGTTCTTGCCTGCCATATGAGTTCTGTTATACTCACAGACATCATTCAAACAGTTTCAGAAACATCAGTGTTTCTATCCAATACTAATAATAATATGCATATATTAGCAACTGAGACTGAGGAGCAGGCCGTTTATCTGGGCACCTTTCATCCAAGCTACTCAATAGTGCCCCTGCAGCCTTAAGACAATACCTTTAAGACAGCACCTTTAAGACAGCGCCTTTAAGACAATACCTTTAAGACAGCGCCTTTAAGACAATACCTTTAAGACAGTGCCTTTAAGACAATACCTTTAAGACAGCATCTTTAAGAGAGCACCTTTAAGACAGCACCTTTAAGACAGCACCTATAAGACAGCATCTTTAAGACAGCATCTTTAAGACAATACCTTTAAGACAGCACCTTTAAGACAGCACCTTTAAGACAGCACCTTTAAGACAGCGCCTTTAAGACAGCATCTTTAAGACAATACCTTTAAGACAGCACCTTTAAGACAGCGCCTTTAAGACAGCATCTTTAAGACTGTTCCCAATCTGGCCCACAAACCATCACGGTCACCTAATAATCCCCAGTTTACAATTGGCTCTTTCATCCCCCTCCTCTTCCCTGTAACTATTCCCCAGGTCGTTGCTGTAAATGAGAACGCGTTCTCAGTCAATTTACCTGGTAAAATAATGGATAAATAAAAATTAATTTTTAAAAAGACAGCATCTTGGTTACTGTCTGCAGAACTTTGTATGAGGGATATAAAACTTTCAGTCATCTTCGTGGGTCTGAAACATAATAGGCCTAGGTCTTCTTTTGGTCTGGTCATACAAGCACCAAAACACACAATTTACTCAAGCCTGCCAATGGAACATTGGTGTCAATCTTTACTCTGGCAATTCAAGACGGCGCTACCCATAGAGCTAATAAACTTGATTCAATATCAAAATCCTAAAAATAGAGATGTTTCTATGTTAAATGTTTAGTAGTAGTGGATTGAATACATCTATTTGCTTAACTTTAGTGTTTCCATTCCCCTTTAAAACACCTCTTACACGATAAATACTGTAATGACCTGACTAGATCATACAGGAACAATTGCCCAGACAGAGGTTTGAGTTAATGAATTGACGGTTTATTAACCCAACTTTACACAGGCTACTGTTTGGCCGTAGCCCACGCCAAATAAATGGATACCCTATTTAAAAACCGTGAGCTTCTCTTGTGAAGGCCAGACGTAAGAGAAAGAACAATGGCTAAACCTGGTCTTAACCTCCAATGCTCCCTGCCCAACCCCCCTCCACCAACCACCAGGAAGCCCGGCATCAGAACATTCCAGGCATCCCCGTGATTGGCAGATAGCAGGTTGATTGGCATGTCGGGACCCCGCGAACACTGGTAAGTACAACACAACCCTATTACCAGCCTGTTCAACCTCTCTTTCATATCGTCTGAGATCCCCAAGGATTGGAAAGCTGCCGCAGTCATCCCCCTCTTCAAAGGGGGCGACACCCTGGACCCAAACTGTTACAGACCTATATCCATCCTGCCCTGCCTATCTAAGGTCTTCGAAAGCCAAAGTCAACAAACAGGTCACTGACCATCTCGAATCCCACCGTACCTTCTCCGCTGTGCAATCTGGTTTCCGAGCCGGTCACGGGTGTACCTCAGCCACGCTCAAGGTACTAAACGATATCATAACCGCCATCGATAAAAGACAGTACTGTGCAGCCGTCTTCATAGACCTTGCCAAGGCTTTCGACTCTGTCAATCACCGTATTCTTATCGGCAGACTCAGTAGCCTCGGTTTTTCGGATGACTGCCTTGCCTGGTTCACCAATTACTTTGCAGACAGAGTTCAGTGTGTCAAATCGGAGGGCATGTTGTCCGGTCCTCTGGCAGTCTCTATGGGGGTGCCACAGGGTTCAATTCTCGGGCCGACTCTTTTCTCTGTATATATCAATGATGTTGCTCATGCTGCGGGCGATTCCCTGATCCACCTCTACGCAGACGACACCATTCTATATACTTCCGGCCCGTCCTTGGACACTGTGCTATCTAACCTCCAAACGAGCTTCAATGCCATACAACACTCCTTCCGTGGCCTCCAACTGCTCTTAAACGCTAGTAAAACCAAATGCATGCTTTTCAACCGTTCGCTGCCTGCACCCGCACGCTTGACCAGCATCACCACCCTGGATGGTTCCGACCTTGAATATGTGGACATCTATAAGTACCTAGGTGTCTGGCTAGACTGTAAACTCTCCCTCCAGACCCATATCAAACATCTCCAATCGAAAATCAAATCAAGAGTCGGCTTTCTATTCCGCAACAAAGCCTCCTTCACTCACGCCGCCAAACTTACCCTAGTAAAACTGACTATCCTACCGATCCTCGACTTCGGCGATGTCATCTACAAAATTGCTTCCAACACTCTACTCAGCAAACTGGATGCAGTTTATCACAGTGCCATCCGTTTTGTCACTAAAGCACCTTATACCACCCACCACTGCGACTTGTATGCTCTAGTCGGCTGGCCCTCGCTACATATTCGTCGCCAGACCCACTGGCTCCAGGTCATCTACAAGTCCATGCTAGGTAAAGCTCCGCCTTATCTCAGTTCACTGGTCACGATGGCAACACCCATCCGTAGCACGCGCTCCAGCAGGTGTATCTCACTGATCATCCCTAAAGCCAACACTTCATTCGGACGCCTTTCGTTCCAGTTCTCTGCTGCCTGTGACTGGAACGAATTGCAAAAATCGCTGAAGTTGGAGACTTTTATCTCCCTCACCAACTTCAAACATCTACTATCTGAGCAGCTAACCGATCGCTGCAGCTGTACATAGTCTATTGGTAAATAGCCCACCCATTTTCACCTACCTCATCCCCATACTGTTTTTATTTATTTATTTGTCTGCTCTTTTGCACACCAATATCTCTACCTGTACATAACCATCTGATCATTTATCACTTCAGTGTTAATCTGCATAATTGTAATTATTCGCCTACCTTCTCATGCCTTTTGCACACAATGTATATAGACTCCCCTTTTTTCTACTGTGTTATTGACTTGTTAATTGTTTACTCCATGTGTAACTCTGTGTTGTCTGTTCACACTGCTATGCTTTATCTTGGCCAGGTCGCAGTTGCAAATGAAAACTTGTTCTCAACTAGCCTACCTGGTTAAATAAAGGTGAAATAAAATAAAAATAAAAATAAATAACCGAACACATAACACAGTAATAACTTGGTAAAAAATATATAGAACCTTGTAGGCAGTAAGATAACCTGACCAAGGCTCTGTTATAGAGACATGAATGTGAAGGAAAAAGTCGCGGGGCTGCCGTTTGGCAAACTACAGATTGCACCATCGTCAGAATGAGCGGATTTGTCAAAGAGGACGCGCTCTCCCTCAGCTATGTTTGGTCACACAGGGACACCATAGGATGGACCTTGACCACAGCTGATTAGGTGCTGACTAGTTCGAGTGAGTTAGTTAGTTTACATCTGGAATAAAGGTTTGTGTCTGTGCAATTCATCTCAGCCGCGCTGGACAAGAGACTGATACATCACTTTTGTGAGTATGTTTACAAAGTAATAAAACTCATTGTCCGCATTTTACCCTCTTTTCACGTTCTTTCTACTTAGTAGATTGTATAGTCAACGCGTTCATTTTGAACTGTGCTCCAAGTCGTTTTGAAATCGGAGCATCTACGCCTGCAATTTAACATCACGAGCGGAACCTCTATCATTGTCCAGTCTTGCCACTGCACCGTCATTGTAAATACCAACGTGTTCTTAACTGACATGCCTAGTTAAATAAAGGTCAATTAATTTAACCGTGAACCGTGGCACTTTGAAGCATATGATTGGTCTAGTTATGTAAGGGATCAAGGGGATTGGATGCATGTTTTAAAGAAACGCCCCTCAAGATTAGACTGTGTAGAGTACGAGGATCTTCAACTAGTAGATATAGACCACCTGAATATTGATATTCAATAGCTTTTTCTTGACGGTTGGGTGATTTAGAGAAATTAGCCCTATTTTTTTAAAGAGAGTTAAATCCAAATACAAAATCTTTGTGACCTTATCTTGAAATAAGTCTATGGACAAGGACACTGCAATCAATCTATGATTTGTTTACCCACTGCCATCAATATGACCATTTCCTGTGCAGATCCTTAGTGTATTGGTGACAATTCCTGCCGCATATCACATACAACTTTACACCTGAGAACGGGGATCCCTGCTTCCAACCTTCCCACTGTTTCTAGAGAACAGGGATCCTGCTTCCAACCTTCCCACTGTTTCTAGAGAACAGGGATCCTGCTTCCAACCTTCCCACTGTTTCTAGAGAACAGGGATCCTGCTTCCAACCTTCCCACTGTTTCTAGAGAACAGGGATCCTGCTTCCAACCTTCCAACTGTTTCTAGAGAACAGGGATCCTGCTTCCAACCTTCCCATTGTTTCTAGAGAACAGGGATCCTGCTTCCAACCTTCCCACTGTTTCTAGAGAACAGGGATCCTGCTTCCAACCGTTCCACTGTTTCTAGAGAACAGGGATCCTGCTTCCAACCTTCCCACTGTTTCTAGAGAACAGGGATCCTGCTTCCAACCTTCCCACTGTTTCTAGAGAACAGGGATCCTGCTTCCAACCTTCCCACTGTTTCTAGAGAACAGGGACCCTGCTTCCAACCTTCCCACTGTTTCTAGAGAACAGGGATCCCTGCTTCCAACCTTCCCACTGTTTCTAGAGAACAGGGATCCTGCTTCCAACCTTCCCACTGTTTCTAGAGAACAGGGATCCTGCTTCCAACCTTCCCACTGTTTCTAGAGAACAGGGATCCTGCTTCCAACCTTCCCACTGTTTCTAGAGAACAGGGATCCTGCTTCCAACCTTCCCACTGTTTCTAGAGAACAGGGATCCTGCTTCCAACCTTCCCACTGTTTCTAGAGAACAGGAATCCTGCTTCCAACCGTTCCACTGTTTCTAGAGAACAGGGATCCTGCTTCCAACCTTCCCACTGTTTCTAGAGAACAGGGATCCTGCTTCCAACCTTCCCACTGTTTCTAGAGAACAGGGATCCTGCTTCCAACCTTCCCACTGTTTCTAGAGAACAGGGATCCTGCTTCCAACCTTCCCACTGTTTCTAGAGAACAGGGATCCTGCTTCCAACCTTCCCACTGTTTCTAGAGAACAGGGATCCTGCTTCCAACCTTCCCACTGCTTCTAGAGAACAGGGATCCTGCTTCCAACCGTTCCACTGTTTCTAGAGAACAGGGATCCTGCTTCCAACCTTCCCACTGTTTCTAGAGAACAAGGATCCCTGCTTCCAACCGTTCCACTGTTTCTAGAGAACAGGGATCCTGCTTCCAACCGTTCCACTGTTTCTAGAGAACAGGGATCCTGCTTCCAACCGTTCCACTGTTTCTAGAGAACAGGGATCCTGCTTCCAACCGTTCCACTGTTTCTAGAGAACAGGGATCCTGCTTCCAACCTTCCCACTGTTTCTAGAGAACAGGGATCCTGCTTCCAACCTTCCCACTGTTTCTAGAGAACAGGGATCCTGCTTCCAACCTTCCAACTGTTTCTAGAGAACAGGGATCCTGCTTCCAACCTTCCCACTGTTTCTAGAGAACAGGGATCCTGCTTCCAACCTTCCCACTGTTTCTAGAGAACAGGGATCCTGCTTCCAACCTTCCCACTGTTTCTAGAGAACAGGGATCCTGCTTCCAACCGTTCCACTGTTTCTAGAGAACAGGGATCCTGCTTCCAACCTTCCCACTGTTTCTAGAGAACAGGGATCCTGCTTCCAACCTTCCCACTGTTTCTAGAGAACAGGGATCCTGCTTCCAACCTTCCCACTGTTTCTAGAGAACAGGGATCCTGCTTCCAACCTTCCCACTGTTTCTAGAGAACAGGGATCCTGCTTCCAACCTTCCCACTGTTTCTAGAGAACAGGGATCCTGCTTCCAACCTTCCCACTGTTTCTAGAGAACAGGGATCCTGCTTCCAACCTTCCCACTGTTTCTAGAGAACAGGGATCCTGCTTCCAACCTTCCCACTGTTTCTAGAGAACAGGGATCCTGCTTCCAACCTTCCCACTGTTTCTAGAGAACAGGGATCCTGCTTCCAACCTTCCCACTGTTTCTAGAGAACAGGAATCCTGCTTCCAACCGTTCCACTGTTTCTAGAGAACAGGGATCCTGCTTCCAACCTTCCCACTGTTTCTAGAGAACAGGGATCCTGCTTCCAACCTTCCCACTGTTTCTAGAGAACAGGGATCCTGCTTCCAACCTTCCCACTGCTTCTAGAGAACAGGGATCCTGCTTCCAACCGTTCCACTGTTTCTAGAGAACAGGGATCCTGCTTCCAACCTTCCCACTGTTTCTAGAGAACAAGGATCCCTGCCTCCAACCGTTCCACTGTTTCTAGAGAACAGGGATCCTGCTTCCAACCGTTCCACTGTTTCTAGCGAACAGGGATCCTGCTTCCAACCTTGACCACTGTTTCTAGAGAACAGGGATCCTGCTTCCAACCGTTCCACTGTTTCTAGAGAACAGGGATCCTGCTTCCAACCTTCCCACTGTTTCTAGAGAACGGGGATCCTGCTTCCAACCGTTCCACTGTTTCTAGAGAACAGGGATCCTGCTTCCAACCTTCCCACTGTTTCTAGAGAACAGGGATCCTGCTCCCAACCTTCCCACTGTTTCTAGAGAACAGGGATCCTGCCACCAACCGTTCCACTGTTTCTAGAGAACAGGGATCCTGCTTCCAACCTTCCCACTGTTTCTAGAGAACAGGGATCCTGCTCCCAACCTTCCCACTGTTTCTAGAGAACAGGGATCCTGCCACAAACCGTTCCACTGTTTGTAGAGAACAGGGATCCTGCTTCCAACCTTGACCACTGTTTTTAGAAAACAGGGATCCTGCTTCCAACCTTCCCACTGTTTCTAGAGAACAGGGATCCTGCTTCCAACCGTTCCACTGTTTCTAGAGAACAGGGATCCTGCTTCCAACCTTCCCACTGTTTCTAGAGAACAGGGATCCTGCTTCCAACCTTCCCACTGTTTCTAGAGAACAGGGATCCTGCCACCAACCGTTCCACTGTTTGTAGAGAACATGGATCCTGCTTCCAACCTTCCACTGTTTATAGCATTAGCCTGTCTCCCTCTCATTTCATTACTGTCTGAACAAAGTGACAACCAACTAAAAAATATATTTACAAAAAATTAGCATACTTTAAATGCCTCCCCCCCCCCCAAAATCTCAGTCATCAAATGGTGTGTCCATGTAATGTTTAAACCTGAACCTAAATCACCTGACCTGTGGGTTTTATTGTCCACCCTGGATCACCTGACCTGTGGGTTTTATTGTCCACCCTAGTCACAGGCCTAAGCCATGTCAAGATACGTAGAATGCAGGAAATTATCTATAAAAGAGTAAAATGTTCCTGATGGAGCACCCCCAGTTCCCCGTCTAGGGGGTGCGCCAGGGGGGGCAATGAAATCCAAATGGCAAATCTCACTCCAAGCTAGCTTCAACAGTTGGCAGCCCTGCGACAGCGCAGATGTAGCAGATCTAGCGGCAGATCTAGCAGATCTAGCAGCAGATCTAGCAGATCTAGCAGCAGATCTAGCAGCAGATCTAGCAGCGGATCTAGCAGCGGATCTAGCAGCGGATCTAGCAGCGGATCTAGCAGCGGATCTAGCAGCGGATCTAGCAGCGGATCTAGCAGCGGATCTAGCAGCGGATCTAGCAGCGGATCTAGCAGCAGATCTAGCGGATCTAGCAGCAGATCTAGCGGATCTAGCAGCAGATCTAGCAGCAGATCTAGCAGCAGATCTAGCGGATCTAGCAGCAGATCTAGCGGATCTAGCAGCAGATCTAGCAGCAGATCTAGCGGATCTAGCAGCAGATCTAGCAGCGGATCTAGCAGCAGATCTAGCAGCAGATCTAGCAGCAGATCTAGCGGATCTAGCAGCAGATCTAGCGGATCTAGCAGCAGATCTAGCAGCAGATCTAGCAGCAGATCTAGCAGCAGATCTAGCAGCAGATCTAGCAGCAGATCTAGCAGCAGATCTAGCGGATCTAGCAGCAGATCTAGCGGATCTAGCAGCAGATCTAGCAGATCTAGCAGCAGATCTAGCAGCAATTCTAGCAGCAGATCTAGCGGATCTAGCAGCAGATCTAGCAGCGGATCTAGCGGATCTAGCAGCAGATCTAGCGGCAGATCTAGCAGCAGATCTAGCGGATCTAGCAGCAGATCTAGCAGCAGATCTAGCGGATCTAGCAGCAGATCTAGCGGATCTAGCAGCAGATCTAGCAGCGGATCTAGCAGCAGATCTAGCAGCAGATCTAGCAGCAGATCTAGCAGCAGATCTAGCAGCAGATCTAGCAGCAGATCTAGCAGCAGATCTAGCGGATCTAGCAGCAGATCTAGCGGATCTAGCAGCAGATCTAGCAGCAGATCTAGCAGCAGATCTAGCAGCAGATCTAGCGGATCTAGCAGCAGATCTAGCGGATCTAGCAGCAGATCTAGCAGCAGATCTAGCAGCAGATCTAGCAGCAGATCTAGCAGCAGATCTAGCAGCAGATCTAGCGGATCTAGCAGCAGATCTAGCGGATCTAGCAGCAGATCTAGCAGCAGATCTAGCGGATCTAGCAGCAGATCTAGCGGATCTAGCAGCAGATCTAGCAGCGGATCTAGCAGCAGATCTAGCAGCAGATCTAGCAGCAGATCTAGCAGCAGATCTAGCAGCGGATCTAGCAGCGGATCTAGCAGCGGATCTAGCAGCAGATCTAGCGGATCTAGCAGCAGATCTAGCGGATCTAGCAGCAGATCTAGCAGCAGATCTAGCAGCAGATCTAGCGGATCTAGCAGCAGATCTAGCGGATCTAGCAGCAGATCTAGCAGCAGATCTAGCAGCAGATCTAGCGGATCTAGCAGCAGATCTAGCGGCAGATCTAGCAGCAGATCTAGCGGATCTAGCAGCAGATCTAGCAGCAGATCTAGCGGATCTAGCAGCAGATCTAGCGGATCTAGCAGCAGATCTAGCGGATCTAGCAGCAGATCTAGCAGCAGATCTAGCAGCAGATCTAGCAGCAGATCTAGCGGATCTAGCAGCAGATCTAGCAGCAGATCTAGCAGCAGATCTAGCAGCAGATCTAGCGGATCTAGCAGCAGATCTAGCAGCAGATCTAGCGGATCTAGCAGCAGATCTAGCGGCAGATCTAGCAGCAGATCTAGCGGCAGATCTAGCAGCAGATCTAGCAGCAGATCTAGCGGATCTAGCAGCAGATCTAGCAGCAGATCTAGCAGCAGATCTAGCGGATCTAGCAGCAGATCTAGCAGATCTAGCAGCAGATCTAGCGGATCTAGCAGCAGATCTAGCGGATCTAGCAGCAGATCTAGCAGCAGATCTAGCGGATCTAGCAGCAGATCTAGCAGCAGATCTAGCAGCAGATCTAGCAGCAGATCTAGCAGCAGATCTAGCGGATCTAGCAGCAGATCTAGCGGATCTAGCAGCAGATCTAGCGGATCTAGCAGCAGATCTAGCAGCGGATCTAGCAGCAGATCTAGCAGCGGATCTAGCAGCAGATCTAGCAGCGGATCTAGCAGCAGATCTAGCGGATCTAGCAGCAGATCTAGCAGCAGATCTAGCGGATCTAGCAGCAGATCTAGCGGATCTAGCAGCAGATCTAGCAGCGGATCTAGCAGCGGATCTAGCAGCAGATCTAGCAGCGGATCTAGCAGCAGATCTAGCGGCGGATCTAGCAGCAGATCTAGCGGCAGATCTAGCAGCAGATCTAGCGGCAGATCTAGCGGCAGATCTAGCAGCAGATCTAGCAGCAGATCTAGCAGCAGATCTAGCGGATCTAGCAGCAGATCTAGCAGCAGATCTAGCGGATCTAGCAGCAGATCTAGCAGCGGATCTAGCAGCAGATCTAGCAGCGGATCTAGCAGCAGATCTAGCGGATCTAGCAGCAGATCTAGCAGCGGATCTAGCGGCAGATCTAGCAGCAGATCTAGCAGCGGATCTAGCAGCAGATCTAGCGGCAGATCTAGCAGCAGATCTAGCGGCAGATCTAGCAGCAGATCTAGCGGCAGATCTAGCGGCAGATCTAGCGGCAGATCTAGCGGCAGATCTAGCGGCAGATCTAGCAGCAGATCTAGCAGCAGATCTAGCGGCTGCCTGGGCAACAGCGTGTTATTATGCAGTAATATGTGAATAAGTCCTCCAACAGTAAAGGGGCCCAGTAACTTAGTTAGGTTGTCTTTTATCATTGTATCTGTTAATTCCAGTGTCGTTCAGGTTGTCAAAATGTTGTCTGTATTTTTAAAGTTGCAGGTTCAGTTTAGGCTACAGGTTATATCTTTGACACTCTGCCCCATCGACAGGTTAGAGATAGATTTGACACGTGTGTGTGTGTGTGTGTGTGTGTGTGTGTAGTGTGATGGAGGGGGACCATATAACTACCCTGTCTACTCCTGTAATGGTTGTGGATGTTGATATAGTGAAGAGGAATGCTGAGAAAATGAGAGAACACTGGACCAAGCTGGGAGTCACTCTTCGACCCCACATGAAGACACACAAGACCCTGTAAGACACACACACATTTACACACATTTACACACACACACATACAAACCCAATAAGAGACCTGAACTCTGTGTGTGTGTGTGTGTTGTGAGTGTGGTGATATAATGACAGGTGGGTCTAGGAGTTGTATCGTCGTGTCAACACTGGCAGAAGCCGGTTTCTATGCCGACCACGGATATGACGACATCCTGTATGCCTACTCTGTGCCCTTTGACAAGGTACACACCCTAACCCCTCCACACTACACCCTAAACCCTCCACACTACACCCTAACCCCTCCACACTACACCCTAACCCCTCCACACTACACCCTAACCCCTCCACACTACACCCTAACCCCTCCACACTACACCCTAACCCCTCCACACTACACCCTAACTTCCATAGTGGAGGGTAAATGCTGTTTACACACCCTAACCCCTCCACACTACACCCTAACCCCTCCACACTACACCCTAACTTCCATAGTGGAGGGTAAAGGCTGTTTACACACCCTAACCCCTCCACACTACACCCTAACCCCTCCACACTACACCCTAACTTCCATAGTGGAGGGTAAAGGCTGTTTACACACCTTTATAAACCTACCCTTTGCTGAGAAAGGCATTGAAAGTTGTTACGTTACTTACTGCCAACAGTGACCAGCGTTTTGCTTCTACCTCACTAACTAACTGTACAGCTAGATGCCTCTACCTCACTGCCTGCACACTAACTGTACAGCTAGATGCCTCTACCTCACTGCCTGCACACTAACTGTACAGCTAGATGCCTCTACCTCACTGCCTGCACACTAACTGTACAGCTAGATGTCTCTACCTCACTGCCTGCACACTAACTGTACAGCTAGATGCCTCTACCTCACTGCCTGCACACTAACTGTACAGCTAGATGCCTCTACCTCACTGCCTGCACACTAACTGTACAGCTAGATGCCTCTACCTCACTGCCTGCACACTAACTGTACAGCTAGATGCCTCTACCTCACTGCCTGCACACTAACTGTACAGCTAGATGCCTCTACCTCACTGCCTGCACACTAACTGTACAGCTAGATGCCTCTACCTCACTGCCTGCACACTAACTGTACAGCTAGATGCCTCTACCTCACTGCCTGCACACTAACTGTACAGCTAGATGTCTCTACCTCACTGCCTGCACACTAACTGTACAGCTAGATGCCTCTACCTCACTGCCTGCACACTAACTGTACAGCTAGATGCCTCTACCTCACTGCCTGCACACTAACTGTACAGCTAGATGCCTCTACCTCACTGCCTGCACACTAACTGTACAGCTAGATGCCTCTACCTCACTGCCTGCACACTAACTGTACAGCTAGATGCCTCTACCTCACTGCCTGCACACTAACTGTACAGCTAGATGCCTCTACCTCACTGCCTGCACACTAACTGTACAGCTAGATGCCTCTACCTCACTGCCTGCACACTAACTGTACAGCTAGATGCCTCTACCTCACTGCCTGCACACTAACTGTACAGCTAGATGCCTCTACCTCACTGCCTGCACACTAACTGTACAGCTAGATGCCTCTACCTCACTGCCTGCACACTAACTGTACAGCTAGATGCCTCTACCTCACTGCCTGCACACTAACTGTACAGCTAGATGCCACTACCTCACTGCCTGCACACTAACTGTACAGCTAGATGCCTCTACCTCACTGCCTGCACACTAACTGTACAGCTAGATGCCTCTACCTCACTGCCTGCACACTAACTGTACAGCTAGATGCCTCTACCTCACTGCCTGCACACTAACTGTACAGCTAGATGCCTCTACCTCACTGCCTGCACACTAACTGTACAGCTAGATGCCTCTACCTCACTGCCTGCACACTAACTGTACAGCTAGATGCCTCTACCTCACTGCCTGCACACTAACTGTACAGCTAGATGCCTCTACCTCACTGCCTGCACACTAACTGTACAGCTAGATGCCTCTACCTCACTGCCTGCACACTAACTGTACAGCTAGATGCCTCTACCTCACTGCCTGCACACTAACTGTACAGCTAGATGCCTCTACCTCACTGCCTGCACACTAACTGTCCAGCTAGATGCCTCTACCTCACTGCCTGCACACTAACTGTACAGCTAGATGCCTCTACCTCACTGCCTGCACACTAACTGTACAGCTAGATGCCTCTACCTCACTGCCTGCACACTAACTGTACAGCTAGATGCCTCTACCTCACTGCCTGCACACTAACTGTACAGCTAGATGCCACTACCTCACTGCCTGCACACTAACTGTACAGCTAGATGCCACTTGCCTACTCTGTGCCCTTCGACTATGTATCCTACACCAGACCCTTAAACTGTGTGTGTGTGTGTGTGTGTGTGTGTGTGTGTGTGTGTGTGTGTGTGTGTGTGTGTGTGTGTGTGTGTGTGTGTGTGTGTGTGTGTGTGTGTGTGTGTGTGTGTGTGTGTGTGTGTGTGAGCATGCGTGTTCGAGCTAGAAACACAAGCATTCCGTTGCCCCCGCAATAACATCTGCTAAACACGTGTATGACAAATAAAATGAGGTGTGTCTGTGTGGTGTGTGTGTCTATGTGTGGTGTGTAAGGTTGAGCGCTGTGCGGTGCTGGCAGAGCGTCTGTCTCTGTTCCAGGTGTTGTTGGACCACAGAGATGCTCTGGAGCAGCTGAGGAAGAGACCACTGACAGACAGGCGGGTGTGGCACGTCTGGCTCAAACTGGACTGTGACAACGGAAGAGGTGAGAGGGGGTTCTAGAATGTTCTAGAATGCTATTATGGTGTTCTAGAATTCTTCGCTGTTCTTTTCCTTCAGACCTGGGCCAAAAGTGTGTCAAATATGTTAATGTTTGAAATATACTATATAAATAAAGTTTGATTTGATTTTGAAAGTCAGATACTTGAAGTATTTGAGGTGCACTTGGCTTGGTGTTTACTATTCCATTGGTTTGAAATCAAGTGCACCTCAAAGTATTGGGAGAATTTGACTCTTGTACTTGACCCAGGGGCGCGTTCAGTAGGATGCAGCGTTTTGAAACGTTCAGATAGGAATACGCTACGTAGAACAAATATGCCTCTCTGACATGGTGAATAAGCAATCAGCTCCATTCATGGAATTTCTATACGCAACGTTCAACAACTTTTGGCCACTGAACGTGGCTCTGGTTTGTGTTCAGTACAACAAAACGGGACCTTACTGAACCACCAGTTCAATAACGTTGTGATTATGATATAAAAATGTATATATATATTTTATACCTGTTTTCTCCCCAATTTCACGGTATCCAATTTTGTCGTAGTATTGTCTCATCTCTGCAACTCCTGTACGAACTCAGGAGAGGCGAAGGTCGAGAGCTGTGCGTCCTCCTTAACACCAACCAAGCCACACTGCATCTTGACACAATGCCCGCTTAACCCGGAGGCCAGCCGCACTAATGTGTTGGAGGAAACGCCGTACACCTGGTGACCGTGTCAGCGTGCACTGCACCCGGCCCACCACAGAAGTCGCTAGTTTTGCACTGTTGGTTAAGGGCCTGTAAGTAAGCTTTTCACCTGTTGTATTCGGCGCACGTGACAAATAAACTTTCATTTGAATTAGTGTGCGACATCCCTGCCGGCCAACCCCTCCCCTAACCCGGACAATGGTGGGCCAATTGTGCGCCGCCCCATGGGTCTCCCGGTCGCGGCCGGTTGCAACAGAGCCTGGACTCGAACCCAGAATCTCTAGTGGCATAGTGGCACAGCTAACACTGTGATGCAGTGTCTTCGACCACTGCACCATTCGGGAGGCCCAGAGGACAGTTACCATATGGTGGGATTATAGTGGCCCAGAGGACAGTTACCATATGGTTGGATTATAGTGGCCCAGAGGACAGTTACCATATGGTGGGATTATAGTGGCCCAGAGGACAGTTACCATATGGTTGGATTATAGTGGCCCAGAGGACAGTTACCATATGGTGGGATTATAGTGGCCCAGAGGACAGTTACCATATGGTGGGATTATAGTGGCCCAGAGGACAGTTACCATATGGTGGGATTATAGTGGCCCAGAGGACAGTTACCATATGGTGGGATTATAGTGGCCCAGAGGACAGTTACCATATGGTGGGATTATAGTGGCCCAGAGGACAGTTACCATATAGTGGGATTATAGTGGCCCAGAGGACAGTTACCATATGGTGGGATTATAGTGGCCCAGAGGACAGTTACCATATAGTGGGATTATAGTGGCCCAGAGGACAGTTACCATATGGTGGGATTATAGTGGCCCAGAGGACAGTTACCATATGGTGGGATTATAGTGGCCCAGAGGACAGTTACCATATGGTGGGATTATAGTGGCCCAGAGGACAGTTACCATATGGTGGGATTATAGTGGCCCAGAGGACAGTTACCATATGGTGGGATTATAGTGGCCCAGAGGACAGTTACCATATGGTGGGATTATAGTGGCCCAGAGGACAGTTACCATATGGTGGGATTATAGTGGCCCAGAGGACAGTTACCATATAGTGGGATTATAGTGGCCCAGAGGACAGTTACCATATGGTGGGATTATAGTGGCCCAGAGGACAGTTACCATATAGTGGGATTATAGTGGCCCAGAGGACAGTTACCATATGGTGGGATTATAGTGGCCCAGAGGACAGTTACCATATGGTGGGATTATAGTGGCCCAGAGGACAGTTACCATATGGTGGGATTATAGTGGCCCAGAGGACAGTTACCATATAGTGGGATTATAGTGGCCCAGAGGACAGTTACCATATAGTGGGATTATAGTGGCCCAGAGGACAGTTACCATATGGTGTGCTGCGTGAGTGTTGTTATTTCAGATGAACACACATATCGATCAGGTCACACCCACCAATGGGGAGCAAATGTACCTTTTAATGGGGGTTGAAGAACGAAGCGCACCGTTTTGGGGAAACGCATTGTTCAGTACAAACTGTAACACGACGTAGCAAACGTTGAACTGAACACACCGGGGTTCTGTTTTGTAGCGGGTGTTCTGCACTCGGAGCCAGAGGCACTGAGATTGGCCCAGGCCATCTCTGAGTCAGAGGGGGTGGAGCTGACGGGGGTGTACGCCCACTGTGGGAACACCTATGGCTGCAGAGGGGCGGAGCAAATACATGCTGTTGCCCATGAAACAACCACCCTCGTACTGCAGTTCATGGAGAAGTAAGAACACACACACACACACACACACGACAGCATAGCCTAGTGGTTAGAGCGTTGGACTAGTAACCGGAAGGTTCAAACCCCCGAGCTGACAAGGTACAAATCTGTCGTTCTGCCCCTGAACAGGCAGTTAACCCACTGTTCCTAGGCCGTCATTGAAAATAAGAATTTGTTCTTAACTGACTTGCCTAGTTAAATAAAGGTAAAATCTCCCCAAAAAACACACACATACACAAAGACACACAAGTCTCTCTCTCTCTCTCTCTCCAGACTGAAGGCTGTGGGAATCAGCTGTAAATCCAGTATAGGCTCCACCCCCTCCTGCAGCCAGCCAATCAGTGACATGGCCAAGCTCAGCGAGGTGCATCCTGGGAACTACGTCTTCTTTGGTCAGTGTGGTGTGTGTGTGTGACCTCAACAGATCTATTGTAGTAGAAAGCAGTGTTGTTTTCTGATTGGCTGCTGTGCTTTCTGTAGACGTGCAGCAGTCTGTGATTGGTTCGTGCGGTCTGGAGGACGTGGCTGTCAGGGTTCTGAGCAGGGTTATAGGTCACTCTCCTCACAGAAACCAGCTGCTCCTCGACTGTGGCTGGTCTGCTCTCAGGTACAGAAGCTGTATTAAATACTGTCGTTATTATTATTATACTACTGCCATAGTACTGTTATTACTATTATACTACTGTCATAGTACTGTTATAGTACTTATTATTATACTACTGTCATAGTACTGTATTATTATACTACTGTCATAGTACTGTTATTATTATACTACTGTCATAGTACTGTTACTATTATTATACTACTGTCATAGTACTGTTATTATTATTATACTACTGTCATAGTACTGTTATTATTATTATACTACTGTCATAGTACTGTTATTATTATACTACTGTCATACTGTTATAGTACTGTTATTATTATACTACTGTCATAGTACTGTTTATTATTATTATACTACTGTCATAGTACTGTTATTATTATTATACTACTGTCATAGTACTGTTATTATTATTATTATTATTATTATTATTATACTACTGTCATAGTACTGTATTATTATTATACTACTGTCATAGTACTGTTATTATTATACTACTGTTATAGTACTGTTATTATTATACTACTGTCATAGTACTGTTATTACTATTATACTACTGTCATAGTACTGTTATTACTATTATACTACTGTCATAGTACTGTTATAGTACTGTTATTATTATTATACTACTGTCATGCTGTTATAGTACTGTTATTACTATTATACTGCTGTCATAGTACTGTTATAGTACTGTTATTATTATTATACTACTGTCATGCTGTTATAGTACTGTTATTATTATACTACTGTCATAGTACTGTATTATTATTATACTACTGTCATAGTACTGTTATTATTATTATACTACTGTTATAGTACTGTTATTATTATACTACTGTCATAGTACTGTATTATTATTATACTACTGTCATAGTACTGTATTATTATTATACTACTGTCATAGTACTGTTATTATTATTATACTACTGTCATAGTACTGTTATTATTATTATTATTAAACTACTGTCATAGTACTGTTATTATTATACTACTGTCATAGTACTGTTATTATTATTATTATTAAACTACTGTCATAGTACTGTTATTATTATACTACTGTCATAGTACTGTTATTACTATTATACTGCTGTCATAGTACTGTTATAGTACTGTTATTATTATTATACTACTGTCATAGTACTGTTATTATTATACTACTGTCATAGTACTGTTATTACTATTATACTGCTGTCATAGTACTGTTATAGTACTGTTATTATTATTATACTACTGTCATGCTGTTATAGTACTGTTATTATTATACTACTGTCATAGTACTGTATTATTATTATACTACTGTCATAGTACTGTTATTATTATTATACTACTGTCATAGTACTGTTATTATTATTATACTACTGTCATAGTACTGTTATTATTATACTACTGTCATAGTACTGTTATTATTATTATACTACTGTCATAGTACTGTATTATTATTATACTACTGTCATAGTGCTGTTATTATTATACTACTGTTATAGTACTGTTATTATTTAACTACTGTCATAGTACTGTTATTATTATTATACTACTGTCATGCTGTTATAGTACTGTTATTATTATACTACTGTCATAGTACTGTATTATTATTATACTACTGTCATAGTACTGTTATTATTATTATACTACTGTCATAGTACTGTTATTATTATTATACTACTGTCATAGTACTGTTATTATTATACTACTGTCATAGTACTGTTATTATTATACTACTGTCATAGTACTGTTATTATTATTATACTACTGTCATAGTACTGTATTATTATTATACTACTGTCATAGTACTGTATTATTATTATACTACTGTCATAGTGCTGTTATTATTTAACTACTGTCATAGTACTGTTATTATTTAACTACTGTCATAGTACTGTTATTACTATTATACTACTGTCATAGTACTGTTATTACTATTATACTACTGTCATAGTACTGTTATAGTACTGTTATTATTAAACTACTGTCATAGTACTGTTATTATTATTAAACTACTGTCATAGTACTGTTATTATTATTATACTACTGTCATAGTACTGTTATTATTATTATTATACTACTGTCAGTACTGTTATTATTATTATTATTATTATTATTATTAAACTACTGTCATAGTACTGTTATTATTATACTACTGTCATAGTACTGTTATTATTATACTACTGTCATAGTACTGTTATTATTATTATTATTATTAAACTACTGTCATAGTACTGTTATTATTAAACTACTGTCATAGTACTGTTATTATTAAACTACTGTCATAGTACTGTTATTATTATACTACTGTCATAGTACTGTTATTATTATACTACTGTCATAGTACTGTTATTATTATACTACTGTCATAGTACTGTTATTATTATTATTATACTACTGTCATAGTACTGTTATTATTATTACTATTATACTGTCATAGTACTGTTATTATTATTATACTACTGTCATAGTACTGTCATAGTACTGTTATTATTATTATACTACTGTCATAGTACTGTTATAGTACTGTTATTATTATTATACTACTGTCATAGGACTGTCATAGTACTGTTATTATTATACTACTGTCATGGTACTGTTATTACTATTAAACTACTGTCATAGTACTGTTATTATTATTATACTACTGTCATAGTACTATTGTTATTATTAAACTCAGCAAAAAAAGAACCGTCCTCTCATTGCCATTGCTATTTATTTTCACCAAACTTATCATGTGTAAATATTTGTATGAACATAACAAGATTCAACAACTGAGACATACACTGAACAAGTACCACAGACATGTGACTAACAGAAATTGAATAATGTGTCCCTGAACAAAGGGGGGTGAATATCAAAAGTAACAGTCAGTATCTGGTGTGGCCACCAGCTGCATTAAGTACTGCAGTGCATCTGCTCCTCATGGACTGCACCAGATTTGCCCGTTCTTGCTGTGAGATGTTACCCCACTCTTCTACCAAGGCACCTGCAAGTTTCCGGACATTTCAGGGGGATATGGCCCCAGTCCTCACTCTCCGATCCAGCATGCTCAATGGGATTGAGATCCGGGCTCTTCGCTGGCCATGGCAGAACACTGACATTCCTGTCTTGCAGGAAATCACACACAGAACAGTATGCAGTATGGTGGCATTGTCATGCTGGAGGGTCATGTCAGGATGAGCCTGCAGGAAGGGTACCACATGAGGGAGGAGGATGTCTTCCCTGTAACGCACAGCGTTGAGATTGCCTGCTATGACAACAGGCTCAGTCCGATGATGCTGTGACACACCGCCCCAGACCATGACGCACCCTCCACCTCCAAATCAATCCCGCTCCAGAGTACAGGCCTCGCTGTAACACTCATTCCTTCAACGATGAATGGAAATCTGACCATCATCCCTGGTGAGACAAAACCGCGACTTGTCAGTGAAGAGCACTTTTTGCCAGTCCTGTCTGGTCCACGGACATTGCAATTTATTGTCCTGGCCACATCTGCAGTCCTCATGCCTCCTTGCAGCATGCCTAAGGCACATTCACGCAGATGAGCAGGGACCCTGGTCATCTTTCTTTTGGTGTTTTTCAGAGTCAGTAGAAAGGCCTCTTAGTGTCCTAAGTTTTCATAACTGTGACATTAATTGCCTACCGTCTGTAAGCTGTTAGTGTCTTAACGACCGTTCCACAGGTGCATGTTCATTAATTGTTTATGGTTCATTGAACAAGCATGGAAAACAGTGTTTAAACCCATTGAACAAGCATGGGAAACAGTGTTTAAACCCATTGAACAAGCATGGGAAACAGTGTTTAAACCCATTGAACAAGCAGGGAAAACAGTGTTTAAACCCATTGAACAAGCATGGGAAACAGTGTTTAAACCCATTGAACAAGCATGGGAAACAGTGTTTAAACCCATTGAACAAGCATGGGAAACCGTGTTTAAACCCATTGAACAAGCATGGGAAACAGTGTTTAAACCCATTGAACAAGCATGGAAAACAGTGATTAAACCCTTTACAATGTGTGAAGTAATTTGGGATTTTTACAAATTATCTTTGAAAGACAGGGTCCTGAAAAAGGGACATTTCTTTTCTGCTGAGTTTATATTACTACTGTCATACTATTATGTCTACTGTAATAATTATTACGACTGTCATAGTACTGTTATTACGACTGTCATAGTACTGTTATTACTACTGTCATAGTACTGTTATTACGACTGTCATAGTACTGTTATTACGACTGTCAGTACTGTTATTACTACTGTCATAGTACTGTTATTACTACTGTCATAGTACTGTTATTACGACTGTCATAGTACTGTTATTACTACTGCCATAGTACTGTTATTACTACTGTCATAGTGGTATTACTACTGTCATAGTACTATTATTACTACTGTCATAGTACTGTTATTACTGCCGTAGTACTGTTATTTCTGTCATAGTACTGTTATTTCTGTCATAGTACTGTTACTGTCAGTATTGTTATTACTACTGCCATAGCACTGTTATTACTACTGCCATAGTACTGTTATTACTACTGCCATAGTACTGTTATTACTACTGCCAGTACTGTTACTGCCATAGTACTGTTATTACTACTGTCAGTACTGTTACTGTCATAGTACTGTTATTACTACTGTCAGTACTGTTATTACTACTGCCATAGTACTGTTATTACTACTGCCATAGTACTGTTATTGCTACTGCCATAGTACTGTTATTACTGTCATAGTACTGTTATTACTACTGCCATAGTACTGTTATTACTACTGCCATAGTACTGTTATTACTACTGCCATAGTACTGTTATTACTACTGTCATAGTACTGTTATTACTGTCATAGTACTGTTATTACTACTGTCAGTACTGGTATTACTACTGTTAGTACTGTTATTACTACTGTCATAGTACTGTTATTACTACTGTCATAGTACTGTATTATTGTCACATTTCAGTCTCGATGGAGCTGGGAAACTGCCCACTGGATACGCTGTTATAGAGGGACATCCTGACCTCAGGTACTACTATGGTAATACTACGACTGATATTACTGTTAGAGGGACATCCTGACCTCAGGTAGTACTACTATGGTAATATTACGACTGTTATAGAGGGACATCCTGACCTCAGGTACTACTACAGTACTACTATTACTGTTAGAGGGACATCCTGACCTTAGGTACTACTACAATACTCCTATGGTAATACTAGGACTGATATTACTGTTATAGAGGGACATCCTGACCTCAGATATTACTACAGTACTACTATGGTAATACTACGACTGATATTACTGTTATAGAGGGACATCCTGACCTACTACAATATCACTACTGTACTGCTACTACTCCTATACTTCTGCAGTACCACTAGTCTGACCCCTGTCCTCCCTGTGTCTGTCCGTCCCCCTGCAGGTTGTTGTCTATGACCCAGGAGCATGGCAGAGTGGAGCCTCTCTCAGGACAACTGGACTACAGCAGATACCCCCTGGGAACTCTACTGACTATTATACCTTACCATGTGAGTACTCATCCCTGACTCATCCCCTATTCAGTCACCCCCTACTGCATTAGTACTCATCGCTTACTCCTCCCCTATTCAGTCACCCCCTACTGCATTAGTACTCATCCCTGACTCCTCCCCTATTCAGTCACCCCCTACTGCATTAGTACTCATCCCTGACTCATCCCCTATTCAGTCACCCCCTACTGCATTAGTACTCATCCCTGACTCCTCCCCTATTCAGTCACCCCCTACTGCATTAGTACTCATCGCTTACTCCTCCCCTATTCAGTCACCCCCTACTGCATTAGTACTCATCCCCTATTCAGTCACCCCCTACTGCATTAGTACTCATCCCTTACCCACTCTCATCCCCTACCACGTTAGTATCTTTAAGTTGTCATTGTACACTACTTGTACTGCATGTCAGAGGTCTAATATAGGTGTGTTCATCCAGGCTTGTGCAACAGCCATGATGCATTCTGTGTACTACGTCCACTCTGGAGGTCGGCTGGTGGGAAAGTGGACACCCACACGTGGCTGGTGATCAAAGGAGCATCGTGTGGGTGTGTAGTCCTGGAGGGAATCAGCATGAGCAAAGCTGGACAGAATCACTAATCACCTTGAAGCTCAAATGACTTATTATGTGATGTTGGGAAATGTCCTTCCTGATGTCATCGTTTCTATTGTTGTCCGTCCTGCATTGGGGCGGTACTATACAGCCGTCACTGACTCTAAACCATGTTTTACACTAATAAATGAACCACTTTCCTTAGACCTTTTTTATTCTCCCAAACTGGATGGTCATTGTTAGTAATAGCAAATATACACTGTACAAAACATTAGGAACACCTACTCCTTCCATGACAGACTGACCAGGTGAAAGAGATGATCCCTTATTGATGTCACTTGTTAAATCCACTTCAATCAGTGTAGATGAAGGGGAGGAGACGGGTTAAATAAGGATTTAAGTCTTGAGATGATTGTATGTGTGCCATTGAACCACAGGAGGCTGGTGATTGGAGGACGCCTCATAATGGCTGGAACGGCATGGAAACCATGTGTTTGATACCTTTCCCCTCTAGCCATTACCACGAACCTCCCCAGTTCTAGGCGCACCAGTTTGAGTCAAGAACTGCAATGCTGCTGGGTTAACGCTCAACAGTTTCCGGTGTGTATCAAGAATGGTCCTCCACCCAAAGGACATCCAGCCAACTGGACACTACTGTGGGGAAGCATTGGAGTCGACATGGACCAGCATCCCTGTGGAAGCATTGGAGTCGACATGGACCAGCATCCCTGTGGAAGCGTTGGAGTCGACATGGACCAGCATCCCTGTGGAAGCGTTGGAGTCGACATGGACCAGCATCCCTGTGGAAGCATTGGAGTCGACATGGACCAGCATCCCTGTGGAAGCATTGGAGTCGACATGGACCAGCATCCTTGTGGAGTCCATGTCCTGATGAATGGAGGCTGTCATGAGGACAAAAGTTAGTGCAACTCAATATTAGGAAGGTGTTCTTAATGTTTTGTACCCTCCGTGTAGGTTTTCCCCTAATTTGTTATGTTCGTTTTGGGCTCCCAAGTGGCACAGCAGTCTAAGGCACTGTAATTTCAGTGCTAGAGGCATCACTACAGACACCCTGGTTCGATTCCAGGCTGTATCACAACCGACTGTGATTGGGTGTCCCATAAGGCGGCGCACAATTGGCCCAGCATCGTCTAGGCCGTCATTGTAAATATGAATTTGTTCTTAATGGACTTGCCTAGTTAAATTTAAATTGTCGGTTAATTTGTTTGGTATTCAGTCTGCATGTTCTTGGTTGGTCTGCCATGATTGACAGTCGAAAGCCTTGGCCAGATCGATGAAGACGGCTGCACAGAACTGTCTTTTATCGATGGTGGTTATGATATCGTTTAGGACCTTGAACGTGGCTGAGGTGCACCCATGACCAGCTCAGAAACCGGATTCCATAGCGGAGAAGGTACGGTGGGATTCTAAATGGTCAGTGATCTGTTTATTAACTTGGCTTTCGAAGACTTTAGAAAGGCAGGGTAGGATGGATATAGGTCTAACAACAGTTTGGGTATAGAGGCAGGGTAGAATGGATGGATATAGGTCTAACAACAGTTTGGGTATAGAGGCAGGGCAGGATGGTTATAGGTCTGTAACAGTTTGGGGTATAGAGGCAGGGTAGAATGGATATAGGTCTGTAACAGTTTAGGTCTAGAGGCAGGGTAGAATGGATATAGGTCTGTAACAGTTTAGGTCTAGAGGCAGGGTAGAATGGATATAGGTCTGTAACAGTTTGGGTCTAGAGGCAGGGCAGGGCAGGGTGGATATAGGTCTGTAACAGTTTGGGTCTAGAGGCAGGGCAGGGCAGGATGGATATAGGTCTGTAACAGTTTAGGTCTAGAGGCAGGGTAGAATGGATATAGGTCTGTAACAGTTTAGGTCTAGAGGCAGGGTAGAATGGATATAGGTCTGTAACAGTTTGGGTCTAGAGGCAGGGCAGGATGGATATAGGTCTGTAACAGTTTAGGGTATAGAGGCAGGGCAGGATGTCTGTAACAGTTTGGGTCTAGAGGCAGGGCAGGATGGTTATAGGTCTGTAACAGTTTGGGGTATAGAGGCAGGGTAGAATGGATATAGGTCTGTAACAGTTTAGGTCTAGAGGCAGGGTAGAATGGATATAGGTCTGTAACAGTTTGGGTCTAGAGGCAGGGCAGGGCAGGATGGATATAGGTCTGTAACAGTTTGGGTCTAGAGGCAGGGCAGGATGGATATAGGTCTGTAACAGTTTGGGTCTAGTGTCTCCCCCTTTGAAGAGGGATGACCGCGGCAGCTTCCCAATCTTTAGGGATCTCAGATGATACGAAAGAGATGTTGAACAGACTAGCGGCGGATCATTTTAGAAAGTGTCCAGACAAGAGGCCATTAAAGCCTCAAGATTATTATTTAACTAGGCAAGTCAGTGAAGATCAAATTCTTATTTTCAATGACGGCCTAGGAACACTGCCTGTTCAGGGGCAGAACGACAGATTTGTACCTTGTCAGCTCGGGGATATGAACTTGCAACCTTCCGGTTACTAGTCCAACGCTCTAACCACTAGGCTACGCTGCCGCCCCAAGATGGTCAAATATTAATCACAGGACGCAACAGGTCAGCACCAACTGTCAGTTGGCTTTTCATAGCCGAGTATTCAGATACAGGAGGGAGATGGTCGAAAACAGCAGGTCCAGGACAAGGCAGCACATCTGGTGAACAGGTCAGGGAAACAGCAGGTCCAGGAAAAGGCAGCACATCTGGTGAACAGGTCAGGGAAACAGCAGGTCCAGGACAAGGCAGCACATCTGGTGAACAGGTCAGGGTTCAAGAGCCAGAAACTGGATCAGCAAATTAAAACGTGTCAGTTTCATGGAGGTTGGAGCAACAACGTTCAGCTACTTCAGACATTGGCTAGATTGTGCCTTTTCGATGTCGAGAAAAGTTAACCAAGGACATTTTATTTCACTAATCTCATTGACTTCTGAAACCCCAAACCTGGTCTGTTGGGTCCGTTTCACAGAGAGATCCTGGAAGTCTCACGCTGTTGAGCCTCTGGGTTGAGAAACTCTCTGGTCTGAAGCTGTAAAACCAGTACGTATTCAGTCTGCCTTTTTGATAACTGCTGTGTAAATAAAGATACTGAAATAAATTTTTTAGATTTTTTTTTTTTACTGAATGTGAAGAGTTGACAATACAGACAACAGTGCTACAGATTTTCATAGAGATAAGACTAAACAAATGTCATGAAAAACACGAACGGGGAATGTGTACATCCTCTGCACTGAAAAGGCCAGGTCAAAGCAACATAGTGGAAATTGACTTTGGCCTAAAGAGCAGATGACGCTAACTACAGGCAGTGTTTCTTAACCCACACTGGGCCCTCTGGTAATTAGTTAACACCAATGTGATCACGGCCCGTATTCTTAAAGTGTCTCAGAGCTGATCTAGGATCAGGTCGTCCCTGTAATCATTATGATCTAAAAGGAAAAACGACTCCGATGAGACCTGTTATCAATACCACCCAGTTGTCTGACCCAGTGAGGCCCAGTTCTCTTGGGTTGGAGAGAAAGACGGAACATGATGTCTGCTCCTCTCCTCACTCTACTTCTTTCTCCAGGAAGTCAGTCAGCGTGCTGGTCTCCACAGCAACCAGCAGGTACTCCACTCCATCAGCACCCTGAGGGATCATTGGAAAAATTAGTCAATTTCAGGTTGAAGCTGTGTGTGTGTGTGCGCGCGTGAGTGTACCTTGCGTGTGCGGATGAGTTTGTGGTCTCTGAACTCTGTGAGCTGGGTACGCAGGGTGAGGTCAGAGTTCACCAGGAAGGCTTCCCGACAACGCTGGTAGAAGTCCTGGAATGACAAGCCTACACACACATACACTTTAAAACAATCACTGTGAAAGGGTTTTAGGAGGGGTAGTGTGTGTGTACCTGTGTAGGAGGGGTAGTGGGTGTGTGTGTGTGAAGGGTTGTAGGAGGGGTAGTGTGTGTGTACCTGTGTAGGAGGGGTAGTGGGTGTGTGTGTGTGTGTGTGAAGGGTTTTAGGAGGGATAGTGGGTGTGTGTGTGAAGGGTTGTAGGAGGGGTAGTGTGTGTGTACCTGTGTATGAAGGGTTGTCTTTGTTCTCCAGTTGAAACTCCACCAGCAGTTTAAAGATGCCCCTGTAGACCAATCACACACCACCATTACACAACCAAATCAAACCTTATCCAAACCTGGCGTTACCTGTAAGGTGTTAGCCGTAGCGTGTGTACCTGGCGTTAGCTGTAAGGTGTTAGCCGTAGCGTGTGTACCTGGCGTTACCTGTAAGGTGTTAGCCGTAGCGTGTGTACCTGGCGTTAGCTGTAAGGTGTTAGCCGTAGCGTGTGTACCTGGCGTTACCTGTAAGGTGTTAGCCGTAGCGTGTGTACCTGGCGTTAGCTGTAAGGTGTTAGCCGTAGCGTGTGTACCTGGCGTTACCTGTAGCGTGTGTACCTGGTGTTACCTTTAAGGTGTTAGCCTTTGCGTGTATACCTGGCGTTAGCTATAAGGTGTTAGCCGTAGCGTGTGTACCTGGTGTTAGCTGTAAGGCATTAGCCGTAGTGTGTGTACCTGGCGTTAGCTGTAGTGTGTGTACCTGGCGTTAGCTGTAGTGTGTGTACCTGGCGTTAGCTGTAGTGTGTGTACCTGGCGTTAGCTGTAGTGTGTGTACCTGGCGTTAGCTGTAGTGTGTGTACCTGGCGTTACCTGTAAGGTGTTAGCCGTAGCGTGTGTACCTGGCGTTAGCTGTACTGTGTGTACCTGGCGTTAGCCGTAGCGTGTGTACCTGGCGTTACCTGTAAGGTGTTAGCCGTAGCGTGTGTACCTGGCGTTACCTGTAAGGTGTTAGCCGTAGCGTGTGTACCTGGTGTTACCTGTAAGGTGTTAGCCGTAGCGTGTGTACCTGGTGTTAGCCGTAGCGTGTGTACCTGGCGTTAGCTGTAGCGTGTGTACCTGGTGTTACCTGTAAGGTGTTAGCCGTAGCGTGTGTACCTGGCGTAAGGTGTTAGCCGTAGCGTGTGTACCTGGCGTAAGGTGTTAGCCGTAGCGTGTGTACCTGGCGTTAGCTGTTAGCCGTAGCGTGTGTACCTGGCGTTAGCTGTTAGCCGTAGCGTGTGTACCTGGCGTTACCTGTAAGGTGTTAGCCGTAGCGTGTGTACCTGGCGTTACCTGTAAGGTGTTAGCCGTAGCGTGCGTACCTGGCGTTAGCCGTAAGGCTGCGCAGGACGTGTGTCAGGGAGGAGAGGGCGAGGGCTCCAGTCTGTTGAACTAGTAGAGAGTTCTCATAGGACGTCTCCTCCACATAACGCTGGAAACACACGCACTCCCACCACAACCAGTTAAACTGACTCAGTTTACACTGGTCCCACACTGCAGGGAGACACACACCTTCATAAACATCTGTGGTAAGACCAAGTAATACAGGACGAATAGACAAACTGCCGTACCGAGCGGTGCGTTGATGTGGTCGATGGAGGCGACAAGGTGCAGGTTGGGTAGTGAGGCCAGTTGGCCCAGTGCATTCTGGGTCTTCCCTCCACGGAGCATGGGACCGTCAATGTTGTGGATCAACAGGTACACATGGAGGTCCGGCTCTGATGAGATACAAACACAGGTCCGTGTATGTTATGGGTCAAGGTCACTGAATGCTACGGGTCAAGGTCACTGAATGCTACGGGTCAAGGTCACTGAATGCTACGGGTCAAGGTCACTGTATGCTACGGGTCAAGGTCACACTGGTCACTGAATGCTACAGGTCAAGGTCACTGAATGCTACGGGTCAAGGCCACTGAATGCTACGGGTCAAGGCCACACTGGTCCCTGTATGCTAGGGGTCAAGGTCTACCCACGTTCTCTGAGGGTGGTGGTGATGTACTGTAGTTGGTCAGCAGGGTTCCGGAACGTTCCTTGGTGTTCTAGAATCTCTGCAGACAGAGCAGTCAGGATCTACAGGACAGGAGGAGAACATCAGAGGGTTGTGTACAGGTGTGTGTGTGCGTGTACAGGTGAGTGTGTGTGTGTACAGGTGTGTGTTATACTGACTGATTTGAGAGAGATGGAAGGGAAGAATCCGTTGACAACCAGGTGTATCTCCTGACAGAGCAGAGACACTCGGAACTCCTCGAGTAAGGCCTTCTTACTGCCCAGTCCGTACAGCAACACACTGTAACCCAGCCTACACACACACACACACACACATTTAGAACTCCATTCGTAGAGGGGTTATGATACGGTCTAGTGACCTCACTGTAACCTCCACTCGTAGAGGGGTTATGATACGGTCTAGTGACCTCACTGTGACCTCCACTCGTAGAGGGGTTATGATACGGTCTAGTGACCTCACTGTGACCTCCACTCGTAGAGGGGTTATGATACGGTCTAGTGACCTCACTGTGACCTCCACTCGTAGTAGAGGGGTTATGATACGGTCTAGTGACCTCACTGTGACCTCCACTCGTAGAGAGGGGTTATGATACGGTCTAGTGACCTCACTGTGACCTCCACTCGTAGAGAGGGGTTATGATACGATCTAGTGACCTCACTGTGACCTCCACTTGTAGAGAGGGTTTATGATACGGTCTAGTGACCTCACTGTGATCTCCACTCAGAGAGGGGTTATGATACAGTCTAGTAACCTCACTGTGACCTCCACTCGTAGAGAGGGGTTATGATACGGTCTAGTGACCTCCACTCGTAGAGAGGGGTTATGATACGGTCTAGTAACCTCACTGTGACCTCCACTCGTAGAGAGGGGTCATGATACGGTCTAGTGACCTCACTGTGACCTCCACTCAGAGGGGTTATGATACGGTCTAGTAACCTCCACTCAGAGAGGGGTTATGATACGGTCTAGTAACCTCACTGACCTCCACTCGTAGAGAGGGGTTATGATACGGTCTAGTAACCTCACTGACCTCCACTCGTAGAGAGGGGTTATGATACGGTCTAGTAACCTTACTGACCTCCACTCGTAGAGAGGGGTTATGATACGGTCTAGTAACCTCCACTCAGAGAGGGGTTATGATACGGTCTAGTGACCTCACTGTGACCTCCACTCGTAGAGAGGGGTTATGATACGGTCTAGTAACCTCACTGACCTCCACTTGTAGAGAGGGGTTATGATACGGTCTAGTGACCTCACTGACCTCCACTCGTAGAGAGGGGTTATGATACGGTCTAGTAACCTCACTGACCTCCACTTGTAGAGAGGGGTTATGATACGGTCTAGTAACCTCACTAGTGAGAGAGGTCCTGTATAGTGAGAGGTCCCGCATAGTGAGAGGTCCCGCATAGTGAGAGGTCCCGCATAGTGAGAGGTCCCGCATAGTGAGAGGTCCCGCATAGTGAGAGGTCCCGCATAGTGAGAGAGGTCCTGCATAGTGAGAGAGGTCCCGCATAGGGAGAGGTCCCGCATAGTGAGAGGTCCCGCATAGTGAGAGGTCCCGCATAGGGAGAGGTCCCGTATAGTGAGAGGTCCCGTATAGTGAGAGGTCCTGCATAGGGAGAGAGGTCCCGTATAGGGAGAGGTCCTGCATAGTGAGAGGTCCTGCATAGTGAGAGGTCCTGCATAGTGAGAGGTCCTGCATAGTGAGAGGTCCTGCATAGTGAGAGGTCCTGCATAGTGAGAGGTCCTGCATAGTGAGAGGTCCCGTATAGTGAGAGAGGTCCCGCATAGTGAGAGAGGTCCTGCATAGTGAGAGAGGTCCTGCATAGTGAGAGAGGTCCTGCATAGTGAGAGGTCCTTACTGTAGCTGCAGCATCCACTTGTTGAAGTGTTCATGGTGACTGGAGTGGAGCTTCTCAATCTCTGAAGAATAACATGCCGGTTTCCCTTCTAACAGACGGAACAATGTCTCCTACACACAACAAACATGAATCACGTGGTTTACTTCCATACATCTCCTAGGAGTATACTCACCCGGTCTAGTTTAGGTGTGTGTACTCACCCGGTCTAGTTTAGGTGTGTGTGTGTACTCACCCGGTCTAGTTTAGGTGTGTGTACTCAACCGGTCTAGTTTAGGTGTGTGTACTCAACCGGTCTAGTTTAGGTGTGTGTACTCAACCGGTCTAGTTTAGGTGTGTGTGTGTGTGTGTACTCACCCGGTCTAGTTTAGGTGTGTGTGTGTGTACTCACCCGGTCTAGTTTAGGTGTGTGTGTGTGTGTACTCACCCGGTCTAGTTTAGGTGTGTGTGTACTCACCCGGTCTAGTTTAGGTGTGTGTGTGTGTGTGTGTACTCACCCGGTCTAGTTTAGGTGTGTGTGTGTGTGTGTACTCACCCGGTCTAGTTTAGGTGTGTGTAGGCGCTGCAGGGTCCGGTCTGATGTCAGGAATTTAGAACTGCCGTGAGCCTCAAAGTATTCCTCGACCAGACTGGCCTAAAACAGAAAGAACTAAGTCATACCAAGACATGCCACCAGAGGTCTCTTCACGGTCCCCACGTCCAGAACAGACTGAGGCACACGGTACTACACAGAGTCAGTACTACACAGAGCCAGTACTACAGAGCCAGTACTACACAGAGCCAGTACTACACAGAGCCAGTACTACACAGAGCCAGTACTACACAGAGCCAGTACTACACAGAACAAAGATTTTTGGTCTCATGTTGCATGAACTGAAATTAAAGATTGTAGAAATTTTCCACCAACACAAACAGCTTATTTCCCTCACATGTTGGGCACACACGTGTTTACATCCCTGTTAGTGAGCGTTTCTCCTTCGCCAAGATAATCCAGCCACCTGACAGGGCTGGCATATCAAGAAGCTGATTAAACAGCATGATCATTACACAGCTGCACCTTGTGCTGGGGACAATAAAAGGCCACTCTAAAATGTGCAGTTTTGTCAGACAACACAATGCCACAGACTTGCTGACTGCAGGAATATCCAACAGAGCTGTTGCCAGAGAACTTAATGTTAATTTCGAGAATTTGGTAGTACGTCCAACCGACCTCACAACCGCAGAACACGTGCATGGCGTTGTGTGAGTGAGCAGTTTGCTGATGTCAACGTTGGGAACAGAGTGCCCCAACGTATGGCCAGGCATAAATTACAGACAAACACAATTGCATTTTATCAATGGCAATTTGAATGCACAGAGATACCGTGATGAGATCCTGAGGTCCAATGTTGTGCCATTCATCCGCCACCATCACCTCATATTTCAGACCCTTTGCTGTGAGACTGTAAATGGAGCTCAGGTGCATCATGTTTCCATTGATCATCCTTGAGATGTTTCTACAACTTGGGGTCCACCAGTGGCCTCCATCATTCTTAAATGGAAGAAGTTTGGAACCACCAAGACTCTTCCTGGAGCTGGCCGCCCGGCCAAACTGAGCAATCAGGGGAGAAGGGCCTTGGTCAGGGAGGTGACCAAGAACCCGATGGTCACTGGCAGAGCTCTAGAGATCCTCTGTGGAGATGGGAGAACCTTCCAGAAGGACAACCATCTCTGCAGCACTCCACCAATCAGGCCTTTATGGTAGAGTGGTCAGATGGAAGCCACTCCTCACTAAAAGGCACATGACAGCCCACTTGGAGTTTGCCAAAAGGCACTCTGACCATGATCTGGAAGGAACAAGATTCTCTGGTTTGATGAAACCAAGATTGAACTCTTTGGCCTGAATGCCAAGTGTCACGTCTGGAGGAAACCTGGCACCATCCCTATGGTGAAGCAGCATCATGCTGTGGGGATGTTTTTCAGAGGCAGGGACTGGGAGACTAGTCAGGATAGAGGGAAAGATGAGGAGGAAAGTACAGAGAGATTCTTGAGATCATTGATGAAAATCTGCTCTAGAGCGCTCAGGAGCTCAGACTGGGGTCAAGGTTCCCCTTCCAACAGGACAACGATCCTAAGCACACAGCCAAAACAATGCAGGAGTGGTTGCGGGACAAGTGTCTGAATGTCCTTGAGTGGCCCAGCCAGAGCCTGGACTTGAACCCGATCTAACATCTCTGGAGAGACCTGAAAATAGCTGTGCAGTGAAGCTCCCCATCCAACCTGACAGAGCTTGAGAGGATCTGCAGAGAAGAATGGGAGAAACTCCCCAAAAACAGGTGTGCCAAGCTTGTAGCGTCATACCAAAGAAGACTTGAGGCTGTAATCGCTGCCAAAGGTGCTTCAACAAAGTACCGAGTAAAGATTCTGAATACGTATATGAATGTGATATTATTGTTTGTGTGTAGATTGATGAGGGAAAAAAACAATTGAATCAATTTTAGAACAAGGTTGTAACTTAATGTGGAAAAAGTCAAGGGGTCTGAATCCTTTCCGAATGCACTGTAAGTGCCTTAATGTCTTTGGACCCCAGGAAGAGTAGCTGCTGCCTTGGCAGGAACTAATGGGGATCCATAATAAACCCCAGGAAGAGTAGCTGCTGCCTTGGCAGGAACTAATGGGGATCCATAATAAACCCCAGGAAGAGTAGCTGCTGCCTTGACAGGAACTAATGGGGATCCATAATAAACCCCAGGAAAAGTAGCTGCTGCCTTGGCAGGAACTAATGGGGATCCATAATAAACCCCAGGAAGAGTAGCTGCTGCCTTGGCAGGAACTAATGGGGATCCATAATAAACCCCAGGAAGAGTAGCTGCTGCCTTGGCAGGAACTAATGGGGATCCATAATAAACCACAGGAAGAGTAGCTGCTGCCTTGACAGGAACTAATGGGGATCCATAATAAACCCCAGGAAGAGTAGCTGCTGCCTTGGCAGGAACTAATGGGGATCCATAATAAAAACAAATCTTGCTGACTGACTAACCTGGCTGGGTGGATCTGGGTGACTAACCCGGCAGGGTGGATCTGGGTGACTAACCCGGCTGGGTGGATCTGGGTGACTAACCCGGCAGGGTGGTTCTGGGTGACTAACCTGGCAGGGTGGTTCTGGGTGACTAACCTGGCAGGGTGGTTCTGGGTGACTAACCTGGCAGGGTGGTTCTGGGTGATTAACCTGGCAGGGTGGATCTGGGTGATTAACCTGGCTGGGTGGATCTGGGTGACTAACCCGGCAGGGTGGATCTGGGTGACTAACCCGGCTGGGTGGATCTGGGTGACTAACCCGGCAGGGTGGTTCTGGGTGACTAACCCGGCAGGGTGGTTCTGGGTGACTAACCCGGCAGGGTGGTTCTGGCTGAGCAACCTGGCAGGGTGGTTCTGGCTGAGCAACCCGACAGGGTGGTTCTGGGTGACTAACCTGGCAGGGTGGTTCTGGATGACTAACCTGGCAGGGTGGTTCTGGGTGACTAACCTGGCAGGGTGGTTCTGGGTGACTAACCTGGCAGGGTGGTTGTGGGTGACTAACCTGGCAGGGTGGATCTGGGTGATTAACCTGGCAGGGTGGATCTGGGTGATTAACCTGGCAGGGTGGATCTGGGTGACTAACCTGGCAGGGTGGTTCTGGGGCAGTCTTGCTCTTCTTAGCAGGTGTCTTATAGAGAGCTGTGGCTGAAGGCTTACTGGGTGTGCTGGACTGATTCACTCTGTCCTCCTCTCTCTTCCCCTTATCATCTTCATCATCCTCCTCCTCTCCAGAGTCAGAGGGAGAGAGCTCGCTGTCGCTGTCGGACCTCAGGCTGGGAGCTAACAGACAGACAGACAGACCTTAGTTTAATACACTAAACAAAAACAGAAACGCAACATGCAACAATTTCAGAGAGCTACAGTTCATATGAGAAGTCAATTTAAATTCATGAGGCCCTAATCTATGGATTTCACATGACTGGGAATACAGATCTGCATCTGTTGGTCACCGATACCTTAATAAAGAGGTAGGGGTTTGGATCAGAACCAGTCGGTATCTGGTGTGACCATTTTCCTAATGCAGCACGACATCTCCTTCACATAGAGTTGATCAGGCTGTTGATTGTGGCCTGTGGAATGTTGTCCCATTCCTCTTCAATGGCTGTGAGAAGTTGCTGGATATTGGCGGGAACTGGAACACGCTGTCGTACACGTAGATCCAGAGCATCCCAAACATGCTCAATATGTGACATGTCTGGTGAGTATGCAGACCATGGAAGAACTAGGACATTTACAGCTTCCAGGAATTTTGTACAGATCCTTGTGACATGGGGCTGTACATTATCATGCTGAAACATGAGGTGATGGTGGCGGATGAATGGCACGACAATGGGATCTCATCACAGTATCTCTAACATTCAAATCGCCATCAATAAAATGCAGTTGTGTTAGTTGTCCGTAGCTTATGCCTGCCCATACCATAATCCCATAGTGGGGCACTCTGTTCACAGTGTTGACATCGGTAAACATACGGTTGTGTGGCCGGTTGGATGTACTGCCAAATTCTCTAAAACGATGTTGGAGGCGGCTTATAGTAGAGAAATGTATATTAAATTCTCTGGCAACAGCTCTGGTGGACATTTCTGCAGTCAGCATGCCAATTGCACGCTCCCTCAACTTGAGACATCTGCGGCATTGTTTTATGGGACGTTGTTTTACTGTCCCCGACACAAGGTGCACCTGTGTAATGATCATGTTTAATCAGCTTCTTGATATGCCAAACCTGTGAGGTAGATGGATTATCTTGGCAAAGGAGAAATGCTAACTAACAGGGATGTAAACAAATTTGTGCACAAAATGTGAGAGTAATAAGGTTTGGAAAATTTCTGGGATCTTTTATTTCAGCTCATGAAACATGGGACCAACACTTTATATGTTGTGTTTATATTTTTGTTCTGTGTAGTCACGGTTAAAAGAGTTTATTGAATGTCCCAAACATTTAGTTACAACGTCAGTAGCCGATTGTTTGTTTCCCACCTGAGAGTCTCTTCCTCAGTCTGTGGGGCGTTGTGGAAACAAACTGCACCTTCCTGCCCTGAGAGGAAACAGGAAGTAACACAGGTCACACCTCAGCACTGGGCACCAATATAGTCTATGAAAGGTCAGGTGACAACTGGCTACATCTGTTCTCTCCAATACTCACCTTTTGAGGAGTCCTGTTCTCACTCACATCTAGAGATGGGGAGAACACAGAGAAAATGGACAGCATCCACCTGATCACACATTAGTTATCACACCTACTCATTCAAGCATTTCTTTTCTACATTGTAGAATAATAGTGAAGACATCAAAACTATGAAATCATGTAGTAAGCAACAAAAAAAAAGAGTTAAATCAAAATATATTGTATATTTGAGGTTCTTCAAAGTAGACACCCTTTGCCTTTGACAACTTTGCACACTCTTGCCATTCTCTCAACCAGCTTCATGAGGTAGTCACCTGGAATGCATTTCAATTAAAGGTGTGCCTTGTTACAAGTTTATTTGTGGAATTTCTTTCCTTCTTAAATGTGTTTGAGCCAATCAGTTGTGTTGTGACAAGGTAGGGGTGGTATATAGAAGATGGTATTTTACCAAACAGGGACAATATTATGGCAAGAACAGCTCAAATAAGCAAAGAAAAACGACAGTTCATAAGTCAGTCAAGACGGAATATTTCAAGAATTTTTAACGTTTCTTCAAGTGCAGTCGCAAAAACCACCAAGCGCTATGATAAAACTGGCTCTCATGAGGACCGCCACAGGAAAGACCCAGAGTTACCTCTGCTGCAGAGAAGTTAAGAAATTACAGCCCAAATAAATTCTTCAGAGTTCAAGTAACAGACACATCTCAGCATCAACTGTTTAGAGGAGACTGCGTGAATCAGGCCTTCATGGTTGAATTGCTGCAAAGAAACCACTACTACAGGACACAAATAAGAAGAAGAGACTTTCTTGGGACGAGCAATGGACTAATTAGACCGGTGGAAATCTGTCCTTTGGTCTGATGAGTCCAAATTGGAGATTTCTGGTTCCAACCGCTGTGTCTTTGTGAGACGCAGAGTAGGTGAATGGATGGTCTCCGTATGGGTGGTTCCCACCATGAAGCATGGAGTAGGAGGTGTGATGGTGCTTTGCTAGTGACAATTAATTCAGAATTCAAGGAACACAACTTCTTATGGCTGCAGGGGCAGTATTGAGTAGCTTGGATGAAAGGTGCCCAGAGTAAACGGCCAGCTCCTCAGTCCCAGTTGCTAATATATGCATATTATTATTAGTATTGGATAGAAAACACTCTGAAATTTCTAAAACTGTTTGAATGATGTCTGTGAGTATAACAGAACTCATATGGCAGGCAAAAACCCGAGAAGAAATCCAAACAGGAAGTGGGAAATCTGATGTTGGTCGATTTTCAACCCAGCCCCTATTGAATACACAAGTTGCACTTCCTAGGGCTTCCACTAGATGTCAACCGTCTTTAGAAACTTGAATGAGGCTTCTACTGTGATGTGGGGCTGAATGAGAGCTGAATGAGTCAGGTGTCTGGCAGAGAGCCAGGTCCTGGTCATGCGCAATTCACATGATAGCGACCTGCGTTCCATTGCTTCTCTACAGACAAAGGAACATTATTGAAGATTTATGATAAAAACATCCTAAAGATTGATTCTATACTTAGTTTGAAATGTTTCTACGACCTGTAATATAACTACGTTTTTGTCCGACGTAAACCTGCACGAGCGTTTGGATTTGTGTACCTAACGCCCTAACAAAAGTAGCTACTTGGACATAAATAATGGACATTATCGAACAAATCAAACATTTATTGTGGAACGAGGATTCCTGGGAGTGCATTCTGATGAAGATCATCAAAGATAAGGGAATATTTAATGTGATTTCTGTTGACTCCAACATGGCGGATATCTCTATTTGTTTTCTGAGCGCTGTTCTACGATTATTAGTCTCAGATTATTGCATGGTTTTCTATTTCCGTAAAGCTTTTTTTTAATCTGACACAGCGGTTGCATTAAGGAGAGGTATATCTACTTTTCCATGTCTAACAATTGTATTTTCATCGACATTTATAATGAGTATTTCTGTAAAATTATGTGGCTCTCTGCAATATCATCGGATGTTTTTGGAACTAGTGAACGCAACTCGCCAATGTATACTGAGATGTTTTTATATAAATATTAACTTTATCAAACAAAACATACATGTATTGTGTAACATGAAGTCCTATGAGTGTCATCTGATGAAGATCATCAAACGTTAGCGATTCATTTTCACTCTATTTGTGCTTTTTGTGACTCCTCTCTTTGGCTGGAAAAATGGCTGTGTTTTTCTGTGGCATGGTGGTGACCTAACATAATCGTTTGTGGTGCTTTCGCTGTAAAGCCTATTTGAAATCGGACACTGTGGTGGGATTAACAACAAGATTACCTTTAAAACGGTATAAGATACATGTATGTTTGAGGAATTTTAATTAGAAGAGTTCTGTTTTGAATTTGGCGCCCTGCACTTTCACTGGCTGTTGTCATATCATCCCGTTAACGGGATTGCAGCCATAAGAACCAGTATGGCTACCACAGCATTCTGCAGCGATACACCATCCCATCTAGTTTGGGCTTAGTGGGTATATCATTTGTTTTTCAACAGGACTATGACCCAACACACCTCCAGGCTGTCTAAGGACTATTTGACCAAGAAGGAGAGTGATGAGTGCTGCATCAGATGACCTGGCCTCCACAATCACCAGACCTCAACCCAATTGAAGAAGTTTTAAGGAGCCTTTTGGTCCTTGCCAGCAAGTCCCTCTCATGGCAAGAACAGCTCAAATAAACAAAGAGAAATGACAGTCCATCATTACTTTACGACGTGAAGGTCAATCAATCTGGAAAAAGTCCAGAACTTTGAAGGTTTCTTCAAGTGCAGTCGCAAAAACCATCAAGCACTATGATGAAACTGGCTCTCATGAGGACCGCCACAGGAAAGGAAGACCCAGCGTTACCTCTGCTGCAGAGGACACGTTCATCAGCGTTACCAACCTCAGAAATTGCAGCCCAAATAAATGCTTCACAGAGTTCAAGTAACAGACACATCTCAACATCAACTGTTCAAAGGAGACTACGTGAATCAGGCCTTCATGGTGAAATTGCTGATTTTTGGTTCCTACCGCTGTCTTTGTGAGACGCAGAGTAGGTGAATGGATGATCTTCACATCTGTGGTTCCCACCGTGAAGCATGGAGGAGGTGGTGTGATGGTGAGCGGGTGCTTTGCTGGTGACACAGTCAGTGATTTATTTAGAATTCAAGGCACACTTAACCATGACTACCACAGCATTCTGCAGCGATACACCATCCCATCTAGTTTGTGCTTAGTGGAACCATCATTTGTTTTTCAACAGGACAATGACCCCAAACACACCTCCAGACTGTGTAAGGACTATTTGACCAAGAAGGAGAGTGATGAGTGCTGCATCAGATGACCTGGCCTCCACAATCACCTGACCTCAACCCAATTGAGATGGTTTGGGATGAGTTGGACCGCAGTGAAGGAAAAGCAGCCAACAAGTGCTCAGCATATGTGGGAACTACTTGAAGACTGTTGAAATAGCATTCCTCATGAAGCTGGTTGAGAGAATGCCAAGAGTGTGCAAAGCTGCAATCAAGGCTACTTTGAAGAATCTCAAATATAAAATATATTTTGATTTGTTAACACTTTTTTGGTTACTACATGATTCCATGTGTTATTTCATAGTTTTGATGTCTTCATCATTAGTCTACAATGTAGAAAATAATAAAAAATAAAGGAAAACCCTGGAATGAGTAGGTGTTCTAGAACCCTGGAATGAGTAGGTGTTCTAGAACCCTGGAATGAGTAGGTGTGTCAACTTTTGACTGGTACTGTATATCAAATTCAATTGTGTTGGTCACATCCAGAGATATAGAGATGGGCGAGGATGAGAGAATGGGAAGGAAGAGATGGGCGAGGATGAGAGAACGGGAAGGAAGAGATGGGCGAGGATGAGAGAACGGGAAGGAAGAGATGGACAGGAACGAGGATGAGAGAACGGGAAGGAAGAGATGGATGAGAGAACGGGAAGGAAGAGATGGACAGGAACGAGGATGAGAGAACGGGAAGTAAGAGATGGACGAGAGAACGGGAAGGAAGAGATGGACGAGGATGAGAGAACGGGAAGGAAGAGATGGACGAGGATGAGAGAACGGGAAGGAAGAGATGGACGAGGATGAGAGAACGGGAAGGAAGAGATGGACGAGGATGAGAGAACGGGAAGGAAGAGATGGACGAGGATGAGAGAACGGGAAGGAAGAGATGGACAGGAACGAGGATGAGAGAACGGGAAGGAAGAGATGGACGAGGATGAGAGAACGGGAAGGAAGAGATGAACGAGTGAGAGAACGGGAAGGAAGAGATGGATGAGAACGAGGATGAGAGAACGGGAAGGAAGAGATGGACAGGAACGAGGATGAGAGAACGGGAAGGAAGAGATGGACAGGAACGAGGATGACAGAACGGGAAGGAAGAGATGGACGAGGATGAGAGAACGGGAAGGAAGAGATGGACGAGGATGAGAGAACGGGAAGGAAGAGATGGACAGGAACGAGGATGAGAAAACGGGAAGGAAGAGATGGACGAGGATGAGAGAACGGGAAGGAAGAGATGAACGAGTGAGAGAACGGGAAGGAAGAGATGGATGAGAATGAGGATGAGAGAACGGGAAGGAAGAGATGGACAGGAACGAGGATGAGAGAACGGGAAGGAAGAGATGGACAGGAACGAGGATGACAGAACGGGAAGGAAGAGATGGACGAGGACGAGAGAACAGGAAGGAAGAGATGAACAAGGACGAGAGAACGGGAAGGAAGAGATGAACGAGGACGAGAGAACGGGAAGGAAGAGATGGATGAGAACGAGGACGAGAGAACGGGAAGGAAGAGATGGATGAGAACGAGGATGAGAGAACGGGAAGGAAGAGATGGATGAGAACGAGGATGAGAGAACGGGAAGGAAGAGATGGATGAGAACGAGGATGAGAGAACGGGAAGGAAGAGATGGACGAGAACGAGGATGAGAGAACGGGAAGGAAGAGATGGACAGGAACGAGGATGAGAGAACAGGAAGGAAGAGATGGACAGGAACGAGGATGAGAGAACGGGAAGGAAGAGATGGACGAGAACGAGGATGAGAGAACGGGAAGGAAGAGATGGACGAGGATGAGAGAACGGTAAGGAAGAGATGGACGAGGATGAGAGAACGGGAAGGAAGAGATGGACGAGGATGAGAGAACGGGAAGGAAGAGATGGATGAGAACGAGGATGAGAGAACGGGAAGGAAGAGATGGATGAGGATGAGAGAACGGGAAGGAAGAGATGGACGAGAACGAGGATGAGAGAACGGGAAGGAAGAGATGGATGAGGATGAGAGAACGGGAAGGAAGAGATGGACAAGAACGAGGATGAGAGAACGGGAAGGAAGAGATGGATGAAAGAGGGACTCACTGCAGCCATTGTGGGCGGGGCCAGAAGGGTCAGGTGTTGTTCTGAAGGTCACACTCCTCGTTGGGGTCCGAGCCAGCTCAGACGCTACACACACACACACACACACACACACACAGAGAGAGTGATTACTCTACGAGCCAGAGAGACCAGACAGGAAGAGGCGAAGCGAGCGGCTTCACACTGCCCAAAATCTGCCCACGAAAATAAGATAACTGTGAGTGTTGAATTTGATGAACAAAAAATGTGCTGTGTGAGGCTTATCTGACCTCATAGAGTTTGGTAATGGGTAGGTTGTTACCAGTGTACTGATATCTGACCTCATAGAGTTTGGTAATGGGTAGGTTGTTACCAGTGTACTGATATCTGACCTCATAGAGTTTGGTAATGGGTAGGTTGTTACCAGTGTACTGATATCTGACCTCATAGAGTTTGGTAATGGGTAGGTTGTTACCAGTGTACTGATATCTGACCTCATAGAGTTTGGTAATGGGTAGGTTGTTACCAGTGTACTGATATCTGACCTCATAGAGTTTGGTAATGGGTAGGTTGTTACCCGTGTACTGATATCTGACCTCATAGAGTTTGGTAATGGGTAGGTTGTTACCAGTGTACTGATATCTGACCTCATAGAGTTTGGTAATGGGTAGGTTGTTACCCGTGTACTGATATCTGACCTCATAGAGTTTGGTAATGGGTAGGTTGTTACCAGTGTACTGATATCTGACCTCATAGAGTTTGGTAATGGGTAGGTTGTTACCAGTGTACTGATATCTGACCCCAGAGGCTTCCATCTCTGAGGTAATGTATTTCCTGTTAAAGCAGTGACTCAACTATGTTGTCAATATGATAAGGTTTGGAGAGACTTACCCATCTGGGCCATCCTGTTGGAGCGTTTGACCGTCTGAAAGCTGAACACTGATGCCCCTCCTCCTGCTGCTGCTGTTACACACTCCTCCCCCTCTTCAGACAGGACACAGTCAGACAGGACACAGTCAGACAGGACACAGTCAGACAGTCTCCCCACACACACAGCCAGGCAGGACACACACACAGCCAGGCAGGACAACACACACAGCCAGGCAGGACAACACACACAGCCAGGCAGGACAACACACACAGCCAGGCAGGACAACACACACAGCCAGGCAGGACAACACACACAGCCAGGCAGGACAACACACACAGCCAGGCAGGACAACACACACAGCCAGGCAGGACAACACACACAGCCAGGCAGGACAACACACACAGCCAGGCAGGACAACACACACAGCCAGGCAGGACAACACACACAGCCAGGCAGGACAACACACACAGCCAGGCAGGACACATATGCACAGTCAGTAGGGCTGTTCGTCATGTCCGACCGACACACACCGTCTGTTCCGAGGACCTGGACATAGTGCAGCTCACTCAGGCCTGCCTCATCCTCTCTACCGCTCCTCTCTGCTTCACTCCTCAGAGTCACCAGCCTCTGCACACTGCTGCCCTGCACATCTACACACACAGCAAAACCAACAAATCAGTCAGCAGTAGTGTGTGTCTTTGTGATGGTGTGTGTGTGTGTGTGTGTCTTTGTGATGGTGTGTGTGTGTGTGTCTTTGTGATGGTGTGTGTGTGTGTGTCTTTGTGATGGTGTGTGTGTGGGTCTTTGTGATGGTGTGTGTGTGGGTCTTTGTGATGGTGTGTGTGTGGGTCTTTGTGATGGTGTGTGTGTGGGTCTTTGTGATGGTGTGTGTGTGGGTCTTTGTGATGGTGTGTGTGGGTCTGACTCTTACCTTGTTGTTTGTCCACCATGTGTTCCAGTGCATCTCCGTCACCCACAAACCTCACCTCCAATATACTCATACTGCACAGAAACACACGTTCATCACCACACCACTTCCAACACACTGTCATGCTGATCATCATCACCACTACCTACAACACTCATATGGAGAGCGGAGCTCTTATGATGCCGAGGTCAAAACAACTGGAAACTCGGAAATGGGAACTTGAAAATCTCCAACTTCCGTGCATTCCAGACAACTGGGAAAACAAGCTCCGACAGAGAAAAGTCATTTTGAACGGTCATCCAACTCGGAATCTCGGGCCTCTTTCTAGAGCTCCGAACCTGAAGATCACTGACGTAATGATTTGACCTCGTATTTTTCCGAGTTCCCAGATGTTTTGAACGAGGAAATATTACACAGAATCAAACATGCGCTATCGTTAGCTAGCTAATGAAAAAATATACCACGAAAAGCAGGGACTTGCCTGGCTGCTGTTTTAACCACCCGTTATCGCGCACGTTTGTAGAAGACACAATTATATATATATATTTTTAAAAATGACAAATATTAACTACTACACTGAGTCAAGTTAGAAACGTCTACAAAGTGCGCGCAGCTTGAAAGATCTTTGACAGATTTCCGCGGGCCAGCCTGCAAGTTTTTAAACCACGTGTTGAGTCAAAGGTCGTCGGTTTAGTTTAAACCAATCAGAAGGCATGATTCTGTAAAACATCACTTCCCAAGATGCTTGGCGCGCAGCTACACCAGAGATGCATTAGAAAGGAGGAGAAGGTGCTCTTTGAGGCACGGAGTTAAGATGGCGGAAGCCGATGTGTTGTTTTTGAAGATGAAAAAAGAAAATCGAGTACAGTTTTATTGACAACGATGAGTGGACAACAGTGAAGTCCAAGAAAGAAACAAAAAAGGCTAAAATTGTTGTGGCAAATCAAATGTCATTAGTCACATGCGCCGAATACAACAGGGCTTAAATGGCTTTAAGACTTAAATGTGAAAACAAAGTATTGCCTATTTAATGAAAAAGTATTGCCTATTTAGCTTATTTAATGAAACCCTGGCTGGCTTTTGATGTCCTAGGTCAGGGCTCTCCAACCCTGTTCCTGGAGAGCTACCAACCTTCCTGTATGTTTCTGCACCAACCCCAGTTATAACTAACCTGATTCAGTTGATCAACTGTCTAATTATTTAATCAGATGAGCTAGATCAGGGTTGGAGTGAAAACCTACAGAAGGGTGTCTCTCCAGGAACAGGTTTGGAGTGAAAACCTACAGGAGGGTCTCTCCAGGAACAGGGTTGGAGTTAAAACCTACAGGAGGGTATCTCTCCAGGAACAGGGTTGGAGTTAAAACCTACAGAAGGGTCTCTCTCCAGGAACAGGGTTGGAGTTAACCTACAGGAGGGTCTCTCTCCAGGATCAGGGTTGGAGTTAAAACCTACAGGAGGGTAACTCTCCAGGAACAGGGTTGGAGTTAAAATGTACAGGAGGGTATCTCTCCAGGAACAGGGTTGGAGTGAAAACCTACAGGAGGGTATCTCTCCAGGAACAGGGTTGGAGTGAAAACCTACAGAAGGGTGTCTCTCCAGGAACAGCGTTGGAGTGAAAACCTACAGGAGGGTAACTCTCCAGGAACAGGGTTGGAGTAAAAACCTACAGAAGGGTGTCTCTCCAGGAACAGGGTTAGAGTGAAAACCTACAGAAGGTGTCTCTCCAGGAACAGGGTCAGAGAGCCCTGTCCGAGGTAATAGATCACAAAGCAGCATCCCTTCTGTAGGTTTTCACTCCAACCCTGTTCCTGGAGAGACATCATCCCCGCTAAACTTTTTGGAAATGTCAAGTTCCCTTTCTCATCCATAAACACAGTCAAGTGAAAATACGATTCAGCAGCCGAAATCAGCAGGATGTGGGACAATGTTATCAGGAAGGACATCTACCATTGATGGATCACTAAAATAATGATTATGCTCACCAGTGGTGATTTTAGCATGTAAATCTTGGTGGGGAAAACTCAACCTTTTGTTGTTGTTGAAGCATGCCAGCAAAGCCACTCCACAACACAATACTAAACAATACATGAATTGCAATATAAGGGTGACAAACAGTTCCCACACACAGTCCCAACACCAGAGCTTTCTTTTCAGCCCCATTGTCACGTCCTGACCTTAGTTCCTTTTGTATGTCTCTATTTTAGTTTGGTCAGGGCGTGAGTTGAGGTGGGCATTCTATGTTTTTGTTCTATGTTTTGTATTTCTGCTTTTGGCCTGGTATGGTTCCCAATCAGAGGCAGCTGTCAATTGTTGTCTCTGATTGAGAACCATATTTAGGTAGCCTGTGTTCCCACTATGATTGGTGGGTAGTTGTTTTCTGTCTATGTCCCAGACAGGACTGTTTCGTTTTGTTATTTTTGTTCTAGTGTTCAGTGTCATTAAAAGATCATGAACACGTACCACCACGCTGCATCTTGGTCCTCTCCTTCTTCCACCTATGACGATCGTTACACCCATGGAGTGAATTCTTACCACTGCTACACCTGGCTGTCAGTGGAGCCTTGTCTGGCAGCGAAACAGTTCATTCAGCCTCATTTACTGCCTTTAAAAAAACCATAGCTGATATGTTTGACTTGCTTAGATAAATGTGGTTTCTACTGACAATTGAGATGTACAAACTATGGCATAAAGGGACAACAAGCAGATAAGAGGCAATCCATGATAATGAGTGAGCTAAGACGGATGTAGGCAATATAACTATTTGTTCAGCACTCTTGAAATGTACAGCGACAGAATTCATAACATGGGCCGTTTTCATAGTATTCTCCCTGTACACTGATTCAGAACCATAGGATAAATAAAGGGGCATATAAGCAGACAATGAAAGCTCTTACAATATTCAATTATTACATTTATTTAAAACAGGCTATATGCTACGTGTGCACCACCAAGTCAGAACAGTAGGCGGAATTATGAGGGGGTAAGGGACCAAATTGTTAGGGTGAGGCACATGGGCTACTAACAGCTTACTACACAACATAAACGTAGTGTTACTTTCCTAGCGACAGTATATATCTCCCTGGCATATTAAATAATTTATGCAGCAGCATACAATACATTTTCGGACTCATCGTTGTTGTGCTGTGCTCACTTGAACAGGAAGGTGGCTCAGCGATCCTTCTTGTGGGAACATTTAGTATTTTAAACATTGTTTGAAAACTGATATGTGACACCTATTAATGCAAAAATAACATGCTAAACAGGTGGGGCTCTGCCCCTCCTGCCCTGAATGACTGGTGGCCACTGAGGATCACGGTTCATCGGTTTAAATATTATGGGGGGGACCTATAGCCTACATTTAGCAGCATGAGTTTTCAGTGTTGTGTACTATCATCTAGACAGGAAGTTGAAATGAATTAAATATCGTCACGCCTACAATAAAAACCTACAGGCTTCCATCATGAGTCAAAAAAATAATTACAGGGGGCAGTTTGGAAAAACGAATCCTGTGTGAATCTTCCTCTGGAATAATGCACATGCTTGGATAATAATGACATAACCAATGTCTCTAGTAGTCCAAATAAGGCTATAACATGGCAAACAATAGGTTTATCAGAATAGAGTGCACAGCATTTATTTTATTTCACCTTTATTTAACCAGGTAGGCTAGTTGAGAACAAGTTCTCATTTGCAACTGCGACCTGGCCCAGATAAAGCGTAGCAATTCGACACATACAACAACACAGAGTTACACATGGAATAAACAAAACATACAGTCAATAATACAGTAGAACAAAAGAAAACAAAAAGTCTATAAACAGTGAGTGCAAATGAGGTAAGTTAAGGAAATAAATAGGCCATGGTGGCGAAGTAATTACAATTTAGCAATTAAACACTGGAATGGTAGATCGGCAGAAGATGAATGTGCAGGTAGAGATACTGGGGTGCAAAGGAGCAAAATAAATAAATAAATAAATACCAGTATGGGGATGAGGTAGGTCGATAGATGGGCTGTTTACAGATAGGCTAAGTACAGGTGCAGTGATCTGTAAACTGCTCTGACAGCTGGTGCTTAAAGCTTAGTGAGGGAGATGTGAGTCTCCAGCTTCAGAGATTTTTGCAATTACAAGCATCATCCAGTATCTCTACCTGTACATGACCATCTGATCATTTATCACTCCAGTGTTAATCTACAAAATTTTTATTATTCGCCTACCTCCTCTTGCCTTTTGCACACAATGTATATAGACTCTTTTTTCTCTTTTTTTTCTAGTGTGTTATTGACTTGTTAATTGTTTACTCCATGTGTAACTCTGTGTTGTTGTCTGTTCACACTGCTATGCTTTATCTTGGCCAGGTCACAGTTGTAAATGAGAACTTGTTCTCAACTAGCCTACCTGGTTAAATAAAGGTGAAATAAATTAAAAATCAAATAAAAAAATCCCATGGGATCCGTCAAGGCTGCACACAGCAAAAATATCACAGAAATATTCTAGTTCCTACACATCAATTTCCATATTCAAACAAAATAGTCATTTTATAGAACGCAACCTCTTGCAGTGGAAGCGTTGCTGAGGGGGGAAGAGGCAACAGCGCCAACATCCCACAATGCAATACATTCCACAGGGGTAAATTGCGCCTGCGTACTGTGCGCTTCCTTTTTGGACCTACGTCTCCAGAACTACAATGGTGAGACGAAAATGTCCTTCCTAATCCACACCCATCTAACTAATCCAAAGCGGTTGATGGAATAACAATTTATCTAATGGGCCGTTAATATAATTCGCCATTAGCTCCAAAAGTTATTGCAGATATTTTTGAGAGCGAATGGCCAAAATACATGTTTTTACTGTTCGCATAACTGGTAGTTATAAAAATGGACGCCCGGTATGTGCATGTCACTCGGGTTTGCGCACCCAGTGCTTAAAATTGGGTTGCGTTACCAAGCTAGTTAAAATTGGGTTCCGTTACCAAGCTAGTTAAAATTGGGCCCCGTTACCAAGCTAGTTACAGATATGTGTTTGTGGTTTTTGTAACAACCATAAACAGCGCTTAGTAATGTCAATAGCTACTGTAGTTGCCTTAACTATCTGTTAAAGACTGGTTACTTGTCACAGTGTGTCCTCGCCGCTGTAGACTGCAGTCATCGTTGCCAGCCAAGCTAATACTAACTTATTAAAGTTCTCTTAATGTTTTACAAATGTAACTAACTGTATTCTCGAGTGTGGTTGTAGAGCAGACGTTAGTTACATCCGCCATGTTTATATGCCAAGAAATAAAAGGCGTAGTAAGTTGGCTGGTGCATGTTTAACTAGATTTGGGTAGTTTGCTTGCCAAGGTTGACCGTGTGATGTTTGAGAAAATGCTGGGTGAGGTCATTGCCTTGCTAGTTATTGAGGGGGTTCTATTAACTTGGCCTGGGTAAAAGTAGTTTGGCCTGGGTGGAAAGGGATCGCATTCGTTTAGGAACCGAGCTGTCCCCTTTCGGGCAGATGAGGAAGTCTGCTCAAAACAAGTCATGTAGGTTGTCACGTGGCATAATGAGTAGAAATCATGATTTTCACATGCAAAATCGATTGCTTTTAAATGAAATGCATTATTTGTCTTTCCAGTTTGAATGATGGATCATGTTGCCTTGTTGACGACAACCGAGCAGTGCAGTTTGTTAGATTTGAGTGTTGTGCTTGGCCCGGCCTGAGCTTGGCCCGGTCACGTGACAGGTCATATACATAGCTAAATGTTTGTTTGCAGTGCCCCTGTTGAGGTTTTTGTCTATGTAATGGGAGGAGTGGTGGTATTTCCTGCCATAAAGGCTAACAGTAAGATGGGAGATGCTAGTTGGACGAGGTTATTGTGTGTTAATTTGGTGTCTCCCTCTTCCTCAGGCCAAGCGCACCAAGAAGGTGGGGATCGTGGGTAAATATGGCACGCGTTACGGCGCGTCGCTCAGGAAGATGGTGAAGAAGATTGAGATCAGCCAGCACGCCAAGTACACCTGCTCCTTCTGTGGCAAGGTACGGTACACACACCCACAGTCGGCATGTCAAACACACGATTCACACATGGACAGCAGAAATGTTTTGTTCCTGCAGAACGGTTACTGATGTCTTCATCCTTAAGTCTATTGATGCACTGGTGTGTCAATCTAAGTAACATAATACTCTGTCAGTTTAAACTGGAGATGTAGTTGTTTCTGCCTCTGTCGGCCTTCCACATCTGTGGTGACAGCTAGAGCGCTGTTAGACGGAGACAACCCAAATGTATTTATTTCCCATAAATGTTTGTAGCGCCGACTGGTATGGCTAATATGACCACTATGGAAAGACGACTCTCACCAACACTATTCTCTATTTTGCTCCAAGGCCTCACACGGGTCCCAGGACTCGTCTGAAGGTAACCCATACAAGTTAATGGAAGTATGGAGGTAGATTTGGGCCCCAAAAATAAGGGCTTAAATATGTGTAAAAAAAAAAGGAGAAAAAAAACAATTTCCTGAGCTTTCTTATCTCTCTTAGGTATAGGACACACTTCAAAACCTTATTCAATATTAATCAAATCGTTTTTTGTGATACCTAAAGGGGTCCTACATTTGATCAAACGGCTAAATGATTCTTTGTATGACCGGTGTTGGATTCTGGGGTAAACTTTCGACGTGGTTATACTCAGAAGTATAGGAACATCAATAACATGAGAGGTGCCATAATGAAGCTTGGGAGGGGGACTGTTAAGAGGTTAATAACAGTATTGAACTGACGTTACTAACAGTACTTGTGTTTAATCATCAGACTAAGATGAAGAGGAGGGCAGTTGGTATCTGGCACTGTGGATCCTGCATGAAGACTGTTGCTGGAGGCGCCTGGACATACAAGTAAGTAGCACTGTGAGCCTGTGGACATAGAACTGTGTTTCTGGACTGTGAGTGGGTGCCTTCTCCATCTATCCCCTGCTCGAATCTCCCCCTCAGATTAGACTAGGAATCTGTAACCACGTTTCTATCCATCGTTTTTATGTGAGTAAAAAAATAACATCTCGACAGCTGTAATGGAAACAGGAAGATTCAGTACAATTTGATAAATGTGACAATTTGTTCGTTTGACATGGTATCTTTTTATGTCGGTAAAATGAATTATGCGAGAAAAGGCATTGATATGATAACCGTCATATCGAAGTAAACTTGGAGTCCCGCGATGATATGGTGTGTGGTCCTCCCACTACGACACAGGAAAGCAAGCAATGTATTACGCTACAGATTAAATAAGTTATGAACTTCACAGGCTGATGGAAGGTCATGAACTTAATGCTCCTTTTCCTTATTCTGTTGAAATAATCCATGCTTGACTGCCATTTGACAAATACAAATAATCTGTCTGTAATAATCTCATGTAGACTAGTCTACCTGCACTCTATCTGCCTGCTGTTGGCCGGAATAGGCTATTTTAACACAAGTTTTAGCTATAAAAAAAAAAGTGATGGAAACACTTAGATATTTATTCGGTCCATCAAAATGAAACTGTAACTGTTGTGCGCTGTGTCACCACCTGCTGATTTTGCTCCACAACAAGTCTGATTGGTTCTTTGTGTTGATTTTAGAATATGAGCATGTGAGGTGATTTTCCCCTCCAGACTGGAATTAGCAGGTAGCATCTCTGGTATAGTGGTGATTTGTCCGTCCAGACTGGAATTAGCAGGTAGTATTTCTGGTATAGTGGTGATTTGTCCCTCCAGACTGGAATTAGCAGGTAGCATCTCTGGTATAGTGGTGATTTGTCCCTCCAGACTGGAATTAGCAGGTAGCATCTCTGGTATAGTGGTGATTTGTCCGTCCAGACTGGGATTAGCAGGTAGCATCTCTGGTATAGTGGTGATTTGTCCGTCCAGACTGGGATTAGCAGGTAGCATCTCTGGTATAGTGGTGATTTGTCCGTCCAGACTGGAATTAGTAGGTAGCATCTCTGGTATAGTGGTGATTTGTCCCTCCAGACTGGGATTAGCAGGTAGCATCTCTGGTATAGTGGTGATTTGTCCGTCCAGACTGGGATTAGCAGGTAGCATCTCTGGTATAGTGGTGATTTGTCCGTCCAGACTGGAATTAGCAGGTAGCATCTCTGGTATAGTGGTGATTTGTCCGTCCAGACTGGAATTAGCAGGTAGCATCTCTGGTATAGTGGTGATTTGTCCCTCCAGACTGGGATTAGCAGGTAGCATCTCTGGTATAGTGGTGATTTGTCCGTCCAGACTGGAATTAGCAGGTAGCATCTCTGGTATAGTGGTGATTTGTCCCTCCAGACTGGGATTAGCAGGTAGCATCTCTGGTATAGTGGTGATTTGTCCGTCCAGACTGGGATTAGCAGGTAGCATCTCTGGTATAGTGGTGATTTGTCCCTCCAGACTGGGATTAGCAGGTAGCATCTCTGGTATAGTGGTGATTTGTCCCTCCAGACTGGGATTAGCACGTAGCATCTCTGGTATAGTGGTGATTTGTCCCTCCAGACTGGAATTAGCAGGTAGCATCTCTGGTATAGTGGTGATTTGTCCGTCCAGACTGGAATTAGCAGGTAGCATCTCTGGTATAGTGGTGATTTGTCCCTCCAGACTGGGATTAGCAGGTAGCATCTCTGGTATAGTGGTGATTTGTCCCTCCAGACTGGAATTAGCAGGTAGCATCTCTGGTATAGTGGTGATTTGTCCCTCCAGACTGGGATTAGCAGGTAGCATCTCTGGTATAGTGGTGATTTGTCCCTCCAGACTGGGATTAGCCGGTAGCATCTCTGGTATAGTGGTGATTTGTCCCTCCAGACTGGGATTAGCCGGTAGCATCTCTGGTATAGTGGTGATTTGTCCGTCCAGACTGGGATTAGCAGGTAGCATCTCTGGTATAGTGGTGATTTGTCCCTCCAGACTGGGATTAGCAGGTAGCATCTCTGGTATAGTGGTGATTTGTCCGTCCAGACTGGAATTAGCAGGTAGCATCTCTGGTATAGTGGTGATTTGTCCCTCCAGACTGGGATTAGCAGGTAGCATCTCTGGTATAGTGGTGATTTGTCCCTCCAGACTGGGATTAGCCGGTAGCATCTCTGGTATAGTGGTGATTTGTCCCTCCAGACTGGGATTAGCAGGTAGCATCTCTGGTATAGTGGTGATTTGTCCCTCCAGACTGGAATTAGCAGGTAGCATCTCTGGTATAGTGGTGATTTGTCCCTCCAGACTGGGATTAGCAGGTAGCATCTCTGGTATAGTGGTGATTTGTCCCTCCAGACTGGGATTAGCAGGTAGCATCTCTGGTATAGTGGTGATTTGTCCCTCCAGACTGGGATTAGCAGGTAGCATCTCTGGTATAGTGGTGATTTGTCCCTCCAGACTGGGATTAGCAGGTAGCATCTCTGGTATAGTGGTGATTTGTCCCTCCAGACTGGGATTAGCAGGTAGCATCTCTGGTATAGTGGTGATTTGTCCCTCCAGACTGGGATTAGCAGGTAGCATCTCTGGTATAGTGGTGATTTGTCCCTCCAGACTGGAATTAGCAGGTAGCATCTCTGGTATAGTGGTGATTTGTCCCTCCAGACTGGGATTAGCAGGTAGCATCTCTGGTATAGTGGTGATTTGTCCCTCCAGACTGGAATTAGCAGGTAGCATCTCTGGTATAGTGGTGATTTGTCCCTCCAGACTGGAATTAGCAGGTAGCATCTCTGGTATAGTGGTGATTTGTCCGTCCAGACTGGAATTAGCAGGTAGCATCTCTGGTATAGTGGTGATTTGTCCCTCCAGACTAGAATTAGCAGGTAGCATCTCTGGTATAGTGGTGATTTGTCCCTCCAGACTGGGATTAGCAGGTAGCATCTCTGGTATAGTGGTGATTTGTCCGTCCAGACTGGGATTAGCAGGTAGCATCTCTGGTATAGTGGTGATTTGTCCCTCCAGACTGGGATTAGCAGGTAGCATCTCTGGTATAGTGGTGATTTGTCCCTCCAGACTGGGATTAGCAGGTAGCATCTCTGGTATAGTGGTGATTTGTCCCTCCAGACTGGGATTAGCAGGTAGCATCTCTGGTATAGTGGTGATTTGTCCCTCCAGACTGGGATTAGCAGGTAGCATCTCTGGTATAGTGGTGATTTGTCCCTCCAGACTGGGATTAGCAGGTAGCATCTCTGGTATAGAGGTGATTTGTCCCTCCAGACTGGGATTAGCAGGTAGCATCTCTGGTATAGTGGTGATTTGACCCTCCAGACTGGGATTAGCAGGTAGCATCTCTGGTATAGTGGTGATTTGTCCCTCCAGACTGGGATTAGCAGGTAGCATCTCTGGTATAGTGGTGATTTGTCCCTCCAGACTGGGATTAGCAGGTAGCATCTCTGGTATAGTGGTGATTTGTCCCTCCAGACTGGGATTAGCAGGTAGCATCTCTGGTATAGTGGTGATTTGTCCCTCCAGACTGGGATTAGCAGGTAGCATCTCTGGTATAGTGGTGACTTGTCCCTCCAGACTGGGATTAGCAGGTAGCATCTCTGGTATAGTGGTGATTTGTCCGTCCAGACTGGGATTAGCAGGTAGCATCTCTGGTATAGTGGTGATTTGTCCCTCCAGACTGGGATTAGCAGGTAGCATCTCTGGTATAGTGGTGATTTGTCCCTCCAGACTGGGATTAGCAGGTAGCATCTCTGGTATAGTGGTGATTTGTCCGTCCAGACTGGGATTAGCAGGTAGCATCTCTGGTATAGTGGTGATTTGTCCCTCCAGACTGGGATTAGCAGGTAGCATCTCTGGTATAGTGGTGATTTGTCCCTCCAGACTGGGATTAGCAGGTAGCATCTCTGGTATAGTGGTGATTTGTCCCTCCAGACTGGGATTAGCAGGTAGCATCTCTGGTATAGTGGTGATTTGTCCCTCCAGACTGGGATTAGCAGGTAGCATCTCTGGTATAGTGGTGATTTGTCCCTCCAGACTGGGATTAGCAGGTAGCATCTCTGGTATAGTGGTGATTTGTCCCTCCAGACTGGGATTAGCAGGTAGCATCTCTGGTATAGTGGTTATTTGTCCCTCCAGACTGGGATTAGCCGGTAGCATCTCTGGTATAATGGTGATTTGACCTTGACGTTTCTTTGTTCAGAGGGTTGCAACATTCGTCCTGTTTGCAAAAGGGCAATGAAGTAATACTGCAAAGAATTCAAGTTTTTGCCCAGAATACAAAGTGCTCTGGGGCACTGAGTACCACTCTCCATATTTACAACCATAGTAGTGGGTGCATCATGTTATGACTATCCTTGTAATTGAGTTTTAGCTTACAAACTAAGCACAGGCAAAATCCTAGAGGAAGAAGTCACCTTTCAGCGGGACAATGGCCTAAAAGACAAGGTCAAATCAACACCAGTTGCTATTGGCAACTAATTTACCAGACACAGGTTAAGCCTAGTCCAGGACTGGAGCAGTTTAATGGGGATTCTTCATGGAAAGGGCTTCTTAGTTCAGGACTAGACTTAACCTGTGTGTAGGGAAACTGCCTGGCCCTTGGTGTCTTGTGAGTTTAGTATGTTTCCACTGTATGTGCTAAACCACCGTTCTCCTCTGTGATCGCTCTCTGTTCCAGCACGACGTCTGCAGTCACCGTGAAGTCGGCCATCAGGAGACTGAAGGAGCTGAAAGACCAGTAGACTGTTACCGGAGAATCAGACTGTCACTTTTGTGTACAGTTTGACCTGGACGCTGTGTCGAACATCTACCACAATAAAAAGCAGTCTGGAGCGGAACACCAGAGTCTACTTGTACTACTTGTGTTGCTGTTAGTACAGCCCTGTGTGTTGCCTGCCACCTGAGTGTCTGAATGTTACTTGGCGCTGATGTTAACTCCTACAGTCCCACTTCTAGCCCCTTTAAAAAAAAGAATATTGTTTGAGCTCCAGACTTCTGGTTTGTTCCATTGGTTTTCTGATTAATTAACAAGCTCTTAAAAGCAATGACAAGCTCATCCAAAACGTATGCAGTGGAAACATTACAGAAGATAACATGGTAAAACACTTAATTGTGAATATAGGGGCTGGACATGCAGATACGAGTGATTCATTGATGGGGACGGATGGGTTACAGTGCATTTGGAAAGTATTCAGACATTTTGTTTCGTTAAAGACTTATTTTAAAATGGATTTAATAGTTTTTTCCCCTCAATTGACACACTACCCCATAATGACAAAGCAAAGAAAGGCTTTTGGAGAAAAAAAGAAACAAAACGAATCACATTTACATAAGTATTCAGACCCTTTACTCAAATCCCCAAGCTTTGTTGAAGCACCTTCAGTAGCGATTACAGCCTTGAGTCTTGGGTATGATGCTACAAGCTTGTACCTGTATTTGGGGAGTAAAAAATAAAATGTTATTGGTCACATGTGTTTAGCAGATGTTCCTTCAATCCTGCAGTCATATAACAATTTCACAGCACTGGAATTAAGAACACTCCCAGAGTTCTCCCTGTAGGCTGTCTCATCATTTTTGGAAATCAAGCCTACTACTGTTTGCAAACTTGATGATTGAGTTGGAGGCGTGCATGGTCACGGTCAACAGGAGGGGACTAAGCGCACACCCTTGTGGGGCCCCAGTGTTGAAGATCAGCGAAGTGGAGATGTTTCCTACCTTCACCACCTGGGGGTGGCCTGTCAGGAAGTCCAGGACCCAGTTGCACAGGGGGGGTTCAGACCCAGGGCCTCCAGCTTAATGATGAGCTTAGAGGGTACTATGGTGTTGAATGCTGAGCTATAGTCAATTAACAGCATTCTTACAGTTATTTTAACTAGGAAAGTACGTTAACAAATTCTTATTTACAATTACAGCCTAGGAACAGTGGGTTAACTGCCTTGTTCAGGGGACAGAAGGACAGATTTGCACCTTTTATTTTGCAACTTTTCGCTCTGACCACTAGGCTACCTCCGCCGCAAACAGGTATTCATCTAGTCCACATGGGATAGGGCAGTGTGATGGCGATTGAAGTGGGTCTAGGGTGTAAGGTAGAGGTGATATGACCCATGACTCTCAAAGCACTTCATGATGACGGAAGTGAGTGCTACTTTATTTATTTATCCATCTGTTATTTTACCAGGTAAGTTGACTGAGAACACGTTCTCATTTGCAGCAAAGACCTGGGGAACAGTTACAGGGGAGAGGAGGGTGTATGAATGAGCCAATTGTAACCATGATGGTTTGAGGGCCAGATTGGGAATTTAGCCAGGACACCAAGGTTAACACCCCTACTCTTACGATAAGTGCCATGGGATCTTTAATGACCTCAGAGTCAGGACACCCGTTTAACGTCCCATCCGAAAGACAGCACCCTACACAGGGCAGTGTCCCCAATCACTGCCCTGGGGCATTGGGATATTTTTTAGACCAGAGGAAAGAGTGCCTCCTACTGGCCCTCCAACACCACTTCCAGCAGCATCTGGTGTCCCATCCAGGAACTGACCAGGACCAACCCTGCTTAGCTTCAGAAGCAAGCCAGCAGTGGTATGCTCAGTTACCTGTGCTTTCTTGGGAACAGGAACAATGGTGGCCCTCTTGAAGCATGTGGGGACAGCAGACTGGGATAGGGATTGATTGAATATGTCCGTAAACTACACTGTTTATATTCCCAGTAACCTTGCCATGGTTAAATGCGGTGGTTTGTGCTTTCAGTTTTGTGCAAAATGCTGCCATCTATCCACGGTTTCTGGTTCGGAAAGGTTTTAGTGGGTACAACAGTCTCCCTATCAGTGTATTCGTCTGTGTTATTCTCGGAGGCTACCCAGAACATATCTCAGTCTGTGTGATCTAAACAATCTTGAAGCATGGATTCCGATTGGTCATACAAGCATTGTATAGTCTTTAGCACAGGTACTTCCTGTTTGAGTTTCTGCCTATATGAATGGAAGAGAGGAGCAAAATGGAGTCGTGATCAGATTTGCCAAAGGAGGGCAGGGGAGGGCCTTGTAGGCATCCTGGAAGTTGGGGTAGCAGCGGTCCAGTGTTTTAGCAGCTCGAGTGATACAGTCAATGTGTTGATAGAACTTCGGTAGCATTTTACTCAAATGTTCTTTCAAATCCCCAGCTACAATAAATGATACAATACCTCAGGGTATGTGGTTTCCAGTTTGCATAAAGTCCAGTGAAATTCTTTGAGGGCTGTCGTGGTATCGTCTTGAGAGGGAATATACACGGCTGTGACTACAACTGAAGAGAATTCTCTTGGGAGGTAATACGGTTGACATTTGATTGTGAGGTATTCTAGGTCGGGTGAACAAAAGGACTTGAGTTCCTTATCACAATCTCACCATGAGTTGTTAATCATGAAACATGCACCCCCGCCCTTCTTCCCGGAGAGGTATTTATTCCTATCTGCTCGATGAACTGAGAATCCAACTGGCTGGACCGACTCAGACAGTATATCCAGAGAGCCATGTTTCCGTAAAACAGTATGTTACAATCCCTGATGTCTCGCTGGAAAGCAACCCTCGCCCTGAGCTCGTCTTTATTATCCAGAGACTGAACATTAGCAAGTAAGTACTCGGAAGCGGTGGGTGTTGTGCGTGGCTCCTGCGTCGAACTAGAAGTTTACTCCGAGTACCTCTTCTCCGCCAGTGATGTTTTGGGTCACCCTCTGGAATCAGTTCAATTGCCCTGGGGGGTACGAACAAAGGAGCCGATTCAGGAAAGTCATATTCCTGGTTGTCATGTTGGTGAGTTACCATCGCTCTGATATTCAAAATTAATTTCCAGTTGTATGTAAAAGCCAAAAGTTTCCTGGGGGCAAGATGGCGCCGATAGAGACGGTTTAGTTCCTAGGAAACTATGCAGCATTTTTTATATTTTTTATGTATTATTTCTTACATTGTTACCCCATGAACTGTTATTACATACAGCCTGGAAGAACTATTGGATATAAGAGCAACGTAAATTTACCAATATCAAAACTAGGAATATGACTTTCCCCGAAGCAGATCCTCTCTTCGGCCACCACCCAGGACAATGGATCGGATCCCAGCCGGCGACCCAAAACAACGGCGCCGCAGAAGGGGGAGATGGAGAATGCCCACCCCAACTCACGCCCTGACCAAACCAAAATAGAGACATAAAAAGGATCTCTTAAGGTCAGGGCGTGACAATGAAACTGGATTGATGGTAGCATTCGTGCAAAACTGAAAGCACGAACCAGTGCTTTTAATCATGGCAATGCGACTGGAAACATGACCGAATACAAACAGTGTAGTTATTCCCTCCGCAAGGCAATCAAACAAGCTAAGCGTCAGTATAGAGACAAAGTAGAGTCGCAATTCAACGGCTCAGACACGAGACCGTATGTGGCAGGTTCTACAGGAAATCACGGATTACAAAAAAGAAAACCAGCCAAGTCTCGACACCGACGTCCTTCTCCCAGACAAATTAAACAACTTCTTTGCTCACTTTGATTACCACGAATGACGAGACGGCCTACAGGGAGGAGGTGAGGGCCCTCGGAGTGTGGTGTCAGGAAAATAACCTCGCACTCTACATCAACAAAACAAAGGAGATGATTGTGGACTTCAGGAAACAGCAGAGGGATCACCCCCCTATCCACATCGATGGGACAATGGTGGAGAGGGTAGTAAGTTTTAAGTCCCTCGGCGTACACATCCCAGACAAACTGAAATGGTCCACCACACAGACAGCATTGTGAAGAAGGCACAGCAGCGCCTCTTCAACCTCAGGAGGCTGAAGAAATTTGGCTCGTCACAAACTTTTACAGATGCACAATTGAGAGTGTTCTGTCGGGCTGTATCACCGCCTGGTACGGCAGCTGCTCCGCCCTCAACCTTAAGGCTCTCCAGAGGGTAGTGAGGTCTGCACAACGCATCACCGGGGGCAAACTACCTAACCTCCAGGACACCTACAGCACCCGATGTCACAGGAAGGCAAAAAAGATCATCAAGGACAACAACCACCCGAGCCACTGCCTGTTCACCCCGCTATCATCCAGAAGGCGTGGTCAGTACAGGTGCATCAAAGCTGGGACCGAGAGACTGAAAAACAGCTTCTATCTCAAGGCCATCAGACTGTTAAACAGCCACCACTAACATTGAGTGGCTGCTGCCAACATACTGACTCACATCCCACTTTAATAATTAAAACATTTGATGTAATAAATGTATCACTAGTCACTTTAAACTATGCCACTTTATATAATGTTTACATACCCTACATTACTCATCTCATATTTACATACTGTACTCTATACCATCTACTGCATCTTACCTATGACGTTCTGTACCATCACTCATCCATATATTTATATGTACATATTCTTATTCATCCCTTTACACTTGTGTGTATAAGGTAGTTGTGAAATTGTTAGATTACTTGTTAGATATCACTGCACTGTCGGAACTAGAAGCACAAGCATTTCGCTACACTCACATTAACATCTGCTAACCATGTGTATGTGACCAATAAGATTTGATTCGGGCTAGAAGCCCTCTATTGGCACCGGTTCTTCTCTGCAGATCCTCTCCATCTCTGTCAGGTTGGATGGGGAGCGTCGCTGCACAGTTATTTTCAGGTCCATAGATGTTTGATCGGGTTTAAGTCCAGCCTCTCTCCCAAAGCCACTCCTGGGTTGTCTTGGCTGTGTGGTTAGGGTCGGTGTCCTGTTGGAAGGTGATCCTTCGCCACAGGCTGAGGTCCTGAGTGCTCTGGAGCATGTTTTCATCAAGGATCTCTCTGTACTTTGCTCTGTTCATCTTTCCCTCGATCCTCACTATTGTCCCAGTCCCTGCCACTGAAAAACATCCCCACAGTATGATGCTGCCACCACCATGCTTCACTGTAAGGATGGTGCCAGGTTTCCCCCAGATGTGACGCTTGGCATTCAGGCCAAAGAGTTCAATCTTGGTTTCATCAGACCAGAGAATCTTGTTTCTCATGGTCTGAGTCCTTTAGGTGCTTTTTTTTTTTTCTCCAAGTGGGCTGTCATGTGCCTTCTACTGAGGAGTGGCTTCCATCTGGCCAATACCATACAGGCCGGATTGGTGGAGTGTTGCAGAGATGGTTGTCCTTCTGGAAGGTTCTCCCATCTCCACAGAGGAACTCTGGAGCTCTGTCCGTTACCATTGGTTTCTTTGTCACCCCTCTGACCAAGGCCCTTCTCCCCCAATTGCTCAGTTTGGCCGGGTGGCCAGCTCTAGGAAGAGTCTTGGTGGTTCCAAACTTCCTTTTAAGAATGATGGAGGCCACTGTGTTCTTGGGGACCTTCAATGCTGCAGAAATGTTTTGTTTCCTTTCCCCTGATCGGTGCCTCGACACAATCCTGTCTCGGAGCTCTACGGACAATTCCTTCCACCTCATGGCTTGGTTTTTGCTCTGACATGCACTGTCAACTGTGGGACGTTATATAGACAGGTGTGTGCCTTTCCAAATCATGTCCAATCAATTGAATTTACCTCAGGTGGACTCTAATCAAGTTGTAGAAACAACTCAAGGATGATCAATGGAAACAGGATGCACCTGAGCTCAATTTCAAGTCTCAGAGCAAAGGGTCTGAATACTTATGTAAATAAGGTATTTCTGTTATATTTTGAATACATTTGCAAACATTTGTGTGTGTGTATATTGATGAGGATTTTTACAAATGTTGGTTGGCTTTTCATAGCCGATCATTGAGAGTATCTCTACCGCTCCTGCTGTCTCTAGAGAGTTGAAAACAGCAGGTCTGGGACAGGTAGCACGTCCGGTGAACAGGTCAGGGTTCCATAGCCGCAGGCAGAACAGTTGAAACTGGAGCAGCAGCACGGCCAGGTGGACTGGGGACAGCAAGGAGTCATCAGGCCAGGTAGTCCTGAGGCATGGTCCTAGGGCTAAGGTCCTCCGAGAGAGAGAAAGAAAGAGAGAATTAGAGAGAGCATACTTAAATTCACACAGGACACCGGATAAGACAGGATAAATACTCCAGATATAACAGACTGACCCCAGCCTCCAGACACAAACTATTACAGCATAATTACAGCCATAAAACACTTCAGCAAACAGGCCTTTCTAATCGACCTGGCCGGGGTATCCTGGAATGACATTGACCTCATCCCTTCAGTAGAGGATGCCTGGTTATTCTTTAAAAGTGCCTTCCTCACCATCTTAAATAAGCATGCCCCATTCAAAAAATTGAACCAGGAACAGATATAGCACTTGGTTCTCTCCAGACCTGACTGCCCTTGACCAGCACAAAAACATCCTGTGGCGTTCTGCATTAGCATCGAATAGCCCACGTGATATGCAACTTTTTAGGGAAGTTAGGAACCAATATACACAGGCAGTTAGGAAAGCTAAGGCTAGCTTTTTCAAACAGAAATATACATCCTGTAGCACAAACTCCAAAAAGTTTGGGGACACTGTAAAGTCCATGGAGAATAAGAGCACCTCCTCCCAGCTGCCCACTGCACTGAGGCTAGGAAACACTGCCGATAAATCCACAATAATTGAACATTTCAATAAGCATTTTTCTACAGCTTGCTATGCTTTCCACCTGGCTACCCCTACCCCGGTCAACTGCCCAGCACCCTCGACAGCAAACCGCCAAAGCCCCCACCATTTCTCCTTCACCCAAATCCAGATAGCTGATGTTCTGAAAGAGCTGCAAAATCTGGACCCCTACATATCAGCCGGGCTAGACAATCTGGCCCTCAAACCATCACGGTCACCTAATAATCCCCAGTTTAGAATTGGCTCATTCATCCCCCTCCTCTCCCCTGTAACTATTCCCCAGGCCGTTGCTGTAAATGAGAACGTGTTCTCAGTCAATTTACCTGGTAAAATAACAGATAAATAAAAATAAATAATGTCTTGAGATGTTGCTTGAATACATCCATATAATTTTCCTTCCTCATGATGCCATCTATTTTGTGAAGTGCACCAGTCACTCTTGCAGCAAAGCACCCCACAACATGATGCTGCCACCCCCGTGCTTCACGGTTGAGATGGTGTTCTTCGGCTTGCAAGCCTCCCCTTTTTCCTCCAAACATAACGATGGTCATTATGGCCCAACAGTTCTATTATTGTTTCATCAGACCAGAGGACATTTCTCCAAAAAGTACGATATATGTCCCCATGTGCAGTTGCAAACCATAGTCTGGCTTTTTTATGGCGGTTTTGGAGCAGTGGCTTCATCCTTGCTGAACGGCCTTTCAGGTTATGTCAATATAGGACTCGTTTTACTGTGGATATAGATACTTTTGTACCTGTTTCCTCCAGCATCCAGCACAAGGTCTTTTGCTGTTGTTCTGGGATTGATTTGCACTTTTCGCACCAAAGTACGTTCATCTCTAGGAGACAGAATGCATCTCCTTCCTGAGCGGTATGGCAGCTGCGTGGTCCCATGGTGTTTATACTTGCGTACTATTGTTTGTACAGATGAACGTGGTACCTTCAGGCGTTTGCAAATTGCTCCCAAGGATGAACCAGACCTGTGGAGGTCCACAAGGTCTTGGCTGATTTCTTTTGATTTCCCCATGATGTCAAGCAAAGAAGCACTGAGTTTGAAGGTAAGCCTTGAAATAAATCCACAGGTACACTTCCAATTGACTCAAATGATGTCAATTAGCCTATCAGAAGCTTCTAAAGCCATGACATCATTTTCAGGAATATTCTAAGCTGATTAAAGGCACAGTCAATTTAGTGTATGTAAACTTCTGACCCACTGGAACTGTGATACAGGGAATTATAATTTTAAAAATCTGTCTGTTTACAATTGTTGGAAAAATGACTTGTGTCGTGCACAAAGTAGATGTCCTAACTGACTTGCCAAAACTATACAAGAAATTATCAAGAAATGTGTGGAGTGGTTGAAAAACTAGTTTTAATGACTCCAACCTAAGTGTATGTAAACTTCTGACTTTATCTGTATGTTGTTCAGATTGTGTTCGTTTTGAATGGTTAGATTTATACACACTTTGTTTATAAACATTAAAAAGTTATACTTTAAATGCAAATGTTTAATAGCATTCTTTTCCATAACAAACCAATGCATTTTTAAATACATTGTGGTTAAGGTAGAGTATGATTTCATTTAATAATTTAATTTGAAATTGTTTTAACACCAATCATAGTCAAACTTTCGCAAGCTGTCTGACTTGAAAAACTACAAAACATTTTTTTTTTAAAGAGCCGATTGAGAGCCAAAAGAACCGTCTCACTGAACAGATCCGGAACGCCCATCACTAAAGGACATTATCAGTCGGCTGTAATACCGGCTGAACGCCCATCACTAAAGGACATTATCAGTCGGCTGTAATACCGGCTGAATGCCCATCACTAAAGGACGTTATCAGTCGGCTGTAATACCGGCTGAACGCCCATCACTATAGGACATTATCAGTCGGCTGTAATACCGGCTGAACGCCCATCACTATAGGACATTATCAGTCGGCTGTAATACCGGCTGAACGCCCATCACTAAAGGACATTATCAGTCGGCTGTAATACCGGCTGAACGCCCATCACTAAAGGACATTATCAGTCGGCTGTAATACCGGCTGAACGCCCATCACTAAAGGACATTATCAGTTGGCTGTAATACCGGCTGTATCCTGGAGAGGGCGCCACAAGGGCGCTCAAAAACACGACAGATCACATGACTAGCACCGAGAAGCAGGGAGAAACATGGCCGTCTCCGGTGTGTTTAAAGCGGGTCTGTTCAACCACAAAGTGGCGGTGGTAACGGGAGGAGGCACCGGAATCGGTAAAGCCATCTCCTCCGACCTGCTGAAGCTGGGTAGGTAGTGTGTTGTGTTCAGACGTATCGATTACTCTGTGTGTGTCAGCGTTTAGACACAGGCAGGGAGTCGCTAACTAGGTTATAGCAGCACTGAGTGAACTTTACCCTAGATCAGGGGTTCTTACACTTTTTCAGCCTGGGACCCAAACGAGAAATTCTGTTTTCCTGGGACCCATGCTTAGGAAAATATGCAACTATACATAAATATCGGTATATTATTAATATTTCATTGCTCTTATGCCTCAAACAAATGCAATATAGACAAAAACAAATGACAATGAAATTAAATATTCATATAAATATGTATTCATGTTTATTTCCCCCCATTAAAAACACTCTGACATATCAGTCTAGGTTGGAACTGTTGCTGCTAAAATACAACAAATCATTTTCATTCTGAACTAGAATAAACTGATGGATCACATCACACGGATGAATAACAGAACACACACACAGGCTTTTTGATAGTGCAACCCTTAGTAACAGTACAGATGAAAAATTATCAGGCCTACTGTACATCTTACTGTAGAAAATATTGTTGAAAGAAAGTCTGGTTTGAAACTGTTGCTGTTTAAAATACAATATATATTTTTAATTCTGAACTGAAATAAAGTGATTGATCACATCTGTAGACCAGAAAGCACACACAGTGCTAATGAGAGCAGATCTATTCTGGACTCTGTTCTTGACAACACTGAGGTCATGCTCAGCCTGGAGACTGTTTCTGGACTTGTTGTTTATGTACGTCAGAGTTGAGAACCCTGACTCACATAGGTATGTGAAGCCAAATTGGACCAGAACATCTACTGCTTTCTCAGTCAGGCAGGAGACCCCTTCCTGTTTGTAGATGAACAACCCAGAACTGTGTGTGGGTTCTCAGTCAAGCAGGAGACCACTTCCTGTTGTAGATGAACAACCCAGAACTGTGTGAGTGGGTTCTCAGTCAGGCAGGAGACCACTTCCTGTTGTAGATGAACAACCCAGAACTGTGTGAGGTGGGTTCTCAGTCAGGCAGGAGACCACTTCCTGTTGTAGATGAATGTTTGCTTCAAACAGCATCTTGCTTCAATCAGTTTATTCCAGTTCAGAATACTAATTATTACCTGTATTTTAACAGCAACAGTTCCAACCTAGACTAGTTTTCAACAATAATTTCTACAGTGAGATGTACAGTAGGCCTGATCATTTTTAGTCTTAGTGCAACCCTTAGTAACAGTACACACTATCAGTAGCTAGCTTGCTTTGGCTAACGTTAGCTATTAGCTATGTACAAGGCCAGGGGATTGTTTGAAAGAGAAACTCACATCTACTACTTACTATGAGAGATAGTACTCCCTTATTTCTGCTGATCATCACCTGTTATAAAATTACAACAATCCCTTTCTAGTTGACTGACTGGTCCACAGTCGAATCCCTGTTTCCTGAAGCCCTGTTTCCCGAAGCCCTGTTTCCCGAAGCAGTTTTAGTAGCAGCTCCTTGTGTGAATACCATTGGCAAGAAGTTTTAGTAGCAGCTCCATGTGTGAATACCATTGGCAAGGAGTTTTAGTAGCAGCTCCATGTGTGAATACCATTGGCAAGGAGTTTTAGTAGCAGCTACATGTGTGAATACCATTGGCAAGGAGTTTTAGTAGCAGCTCCATGTGTGAATACCATTGGCAAGGAGTTTTAGTAGCAGCTCCATGTGTGAATACCATTGGCAAGGAGTTTTAGTAGCAGCTACATGTGTGAAAACCATTGGCAAGGAGTTTTAATAGCAGCTACATGTGTGAATACCATTGGCAAGGAGTTTTAATAGCAGCTACATGTGTGAATACCATTGGCAAGGAGTTTTAATAGCAGCTACATGTGTGAAAACCATTGGCAAGGAGTTTTAATAGCAGCTACATGTGTGAATACCATTGGCAAGGAGTTTTAGTAGCAGCTACATGTGTGAATACCATTGGCAAGGAGTTTTAATAGCAGCTACATGTGTGAATACCATTGGCAAGGAGTTTTAGTAGCAGCTACATGTGTGAAAACCATTGGCAAGGAGTTTTAATAGCAGCTACATGTGTGAATACCATTGGCAAGGAGTTTTAGTAGCAGCTCCATGTGTGAATACCATTGGCAAGGAGTTTTCAGGTTTTCAGGTGTCAGGTTGTAACGTGGTGATCATATGTCTCTGTGTCAGGTTGTAACGTGGTGATCATATGTCTCTGTGTCAGGTTGTAACGTGGTGATCATATGTCTCTGTGTCAGGTTGTAACGTGGTGATCATATGTCTCTGTGTCAGGTTGTAACGTGGTGATAATTTGTCTCTGTGTCAGGTTGTAACGTGGTGATCATATGTCTCTGTGTCAGGTTGTAACGTGGTGATCATATGTCTCTGTGTCAGGTTGTAACGTGGTGATCATATGACTCTGTGTCAGGTTGTAACGTGGTGATCATATGTCTCTGTGTCAGGTTGTAACGTGGTGATCATATGTCTCTATGTCAGGTTGTAACGTGGTGATCATATGTCTCTGTGTCAGGTTGTAACGTGGTGATCTCCAGTAGGAAGTTGGAGAGGCTGGAGGCTGCAGCTGAAGAGCTGAGACAGAGTATCCCTGAGTCTAGTCCTGCATCTGTCACCCCTATAGTCTGTAACATACGCAACGAGGAGGAGGTAGGTCAACACAGCATCCTGTAACTTCCACATGGAGGAAGGGGTACACACACCAACCCCATGGTGTATCAAAGGAAACCTCTTCTGTGTGTGTGGCTGTAGGTGAAGTCTCTGGTGGGGTCAGTGTTGCAGCAGTATGGTCGGATAGACTACCTGGTAAATAACGGTGGAGGTCAGTTCAGCAGCCCAGCAGAACACACCTCATCTAAGGGGTGGAAGGCTGTCATAGACACCAACCTCACAGGAACCTTCCACTGCTGCAAGGAAGGTAGGAGTGTGTGTGTGGTGTGTGTGTGTGCGTGTGTGTGTGTGTGTGTGTAACATGGTGTGTGTTTTCCTAGTGTATGCTGCATGGATGAAGGAGAACGGAGGAGTGATCGTCAACATCATCGCTGATATGTGGAAGGGCTTCCCAGGCATGGCGTGAGTCTACAACACTACCTACCTACCTACCTTCCTACTACCAACTCTACACACTACCTACCTACCTACCTACCTACCAACTCTACACACAACCTACCTACCTACCTACTACCAACTCTACACACTACCTACCTACCTACCTACCTACCTACTACCAACTCTACACACTACCTACCTACCTACCTACCTACAACCAACTCTACACACTACCTACCTACCTACCTACCTACCTACCTACCTACCTACCTACCTACCTACCTACCTACCTACCTACCTACCTACCTACCACCAACTCTACACACTAACTACCTACCTACCTACCTACCTACTACCACCTCTACACCCTACCTACCTACCTACCTTACTGAGGGGACCTCACGCTGACGTCTGGGTTGTCTCTGGCCAGTCATACCGGAGCAGCGCGGGCCGCTGTAGACAACCTAACTAAGACTCTGGCCATCGAATGGGCCGTGTCTGGAGTCAGAGTCAACGCCATAGCACCGGTACGTACGTGTGTGTGTTCACAGTTTGCCTGATTTGTAATTGCGCTAAGATGTGACAATATGACTGACCTGTAGACTTGTGTTTGCGCCCCAAGCTCTCAAAGCCTTATCTTAAGCTCAGTGGGCTAACCCAGTCTTATGGTACCTAGCCACAGAAGCCCCCGGGTTTCAAGCCAGTCACTCTGTCACCTCTTCCAGGGTACCATCATCTCCAAGACAGCCGTTGAGAACTATAAGGAGTTTGGACCAACACTGTTTAAGATGTCTATTCCCTTCAGCCCTGCTAAAAGACTGGGAGTCCCAGAGGAGGTACACACATCATTTACACATTACAGATTTACACATCAGCACAGTGCTTCAGACCGCTTTGAGACTGACGGTCTCTCCCCCCCTCTCTCTGTGTGTTCTGACAGTCTCTCTCTCCCTCTCTCTCTGTGTGTGTTCTGACGGTCTCTCTCCCTCTCTCTCTTTGTGTGTGTTCTGACGGTCTCTCTCTCCCTCTCTCTCTCTCTCTCTCTGTGTGTTCAGCACAGTGCTTCAGACCGCTTTGAGACTGACGGTCTCTCCCTCCCTCTCTCTGTGTGTCCTGACGGTCTCTCCCTCCCTCTCTGTGTGTGTCCTGACAGTCTCTCCCTCCCTCTCTCTCTGTGTGTGTACTGACGGTCTCTCCCTCCCTCTCTCTGTGTGTGTTCTGACGGTCTCTCCCGCCCTCTCTCTGTGTGTGTTCTGACGGTCTCTCCCGCCCTCTCTCTGTGTGTGTTCTGACGGTCTCTCCCTCCCTCTCTGTGTGTGTTCTGACGGTCTCTCCCTCCCTCTCTCTGTGTGTTCTGACGGTCTCTCCCTCCCTCTCTCTGTGTGTTCTGACGGTCTCTCCCTCCCTCTCTCTGTGTGTTCTGACGGTCTCTCCCTCCCTCTCTCTGTGTGTTCTGACGGTCTCTCCCTCCCTCTCTCTGTGTGTTCTGACGGTCTCTCCCTCCCTCTCTCTGTGTGTTCTGACGGTCTCTCCCTCCCTCTCTCTGTGTGTTCTGACGGTCTCTCCCTCCCTCTCTCTGTGTGTTCTGACGGTCTCTCCCTCCCTCTCTCTGTGTGTTCTGACGGTCTCTCCCTCCCTCTCTCTGTGTGTTCTGACGGTCTCTCCCTCCCTCTCTCTGTGTGTTCTGACGGTCTCTCCCTCCCTCTCTCTGTGTGTTCTGACGGTCTCTCTCTCCCCCTCCCTCTCTCTGTGTGTGTTCTGACAGTCTCTCCCTCCCTCTCTCTGTGTGTTCTGACAGTCTCTCTCTCCCCCTCCCTCTCTCTGTGTGTTCTGACGGTCTCTCTCTCCCTCTCCCTCTCTCTGTGTGTGTTCTGACGGTCTCTCTCTCTCTCTGTGTTCTGACGGTCTCTCCGTCCCTCTCTCTCTGTGTGTACTGACAGTCTCTCTCTCCTTCTCTCTCTGTGTGTCCCACGGTCTCTCCCTCTCTCTGTGTGTCCTGACGGTCTCTCTCCCTCCCTCTCTCTCTGTGTGTCCTGACGGTCTCTCTCCCTCCCTCTCTCTCTGTGTGTCCTGACGGTCTCTCTCCCTCCCTCTCTCTCTGTGTGTCCTGACGGTCTCTCTCCCTCCCTCTCTCTCTGTGTGTCCTGACGGTCTCTCTCCCTCCCTCTCTCTCTCTCTGTGTGTTCTGACGGTCTCTCTCTCTGTGTGTTCTGACGGTCTCTCTCTCTCTGTGTGTTCTGACGGTCTCTCTCTCTCTCTGTGTTCTGACGGTCTCTCCCTCCCTCTCTCTGTTTGTGTTCTGACAGTCTCTCCCTCCCTCTCTCTGTGTGTTCTGACAGTCTCTCCCTCCCTCTCTCTGTGTGTGTTCTGACAGTCTCTCCCTCCCTCTCTCTGTGTGTGTTCTGACGGTCTCTCCCTCCCTCTCTCTGTGTGTGTTCTGACGGTCTCTCCCTCCCTCTCTCTGTGTGTGTTCTGACGGTCTCTCCCTCCCTCTCTCTGTGTGTGTTCTGACGGTCTATCCCTCCCTCTCTCTGTGTGTGTTCTGACAGTCTCTCCCTCCCTCTCTCTGTGTGTGTTCTGACGGTCTCTCCCTCCCTCTCTCTGTGTGTCCTACAGTCTCTCCCTCTCTCTGTGTGTCATACGGTCTCTCCCTCTCTCTGTGTGTCCTGACGGTCTCTCTCCCTCCCTCTCTCTCTGTGTGTCCTGACGGTCTCTCTCCCTCCCTCTCTCTCTGTGTGTCCTGACTGTCTCTCTCCCTCCCTCTCTCTCTGTGTGTCCTGACGGTCTCTCTCCCTCCCTCTCTCTCTGTGTGTCCTGACGGTCTCTCTCCCTCCCTCTCTCTCTCTGTGTGTTCTGACGGTCTCTCTCTCTCTCTGTGTGTTCTGACGGTCTCTCTCTCTCTCTGTGTTCTGACGGTCTCTCCCTCCCTCTCTCTGTTTGTGTTCTGACAGTCTCTCCCTCCCTCTCTCTGTGTGTTCTGACAGTCTCTCCCTCCCTCTCTCTGTGTGTGTTCTGACAGTCTCTCCCTCCCTCTCTCTGTGTGTGTTCTGACGGTCTCTCCCTCCCTCTCTCTGTGTGTGTTCTGACGGTCTCTCCCTCCCTCTCTCTGTGTGTGTTCTGACGGTCTATCCCTCCCTCTCTCTGTGTGTGTTCTGACAGTCTCTCCCTCCCTCTCTCTGTGTGTGTTCTGACGGTCTCTCCCTCCCTCTCTCTGTGTGTCCTACAGTCTCTCCCTCTCTCTGTGTGTCATACGGTCTCTCCCTCTCTCTGTGTGTCCTGACGGTCTCTCTCCCTCCCTCTCTCTCTGTGTGTCCTGACGGTCTCTCTCCCTCCCTCTCTCTCTGTGTGTCCTGACGGTCTCTCTCCCTCCCTCTCTCTCTCTGTGTGTTCTGACGGTCTCTCTCTCTCTCTGTGTGTTCTGACGGTCTCTCTCTCTCTCTGTGTTCTAACGGTCTCTCCCTCCCTCTCTCTGTGTGTACTGACAGTCTCTCTCTCCCTCCCTCTCTCTCTCTGTGTTCTGACGGTCTCTCCCTCTCCCTCTCTCTGTGTGTTCTGACGGTCTCTCCCTCCCTCTCTCTGTGTGTGTTCTGACGGTCTCTCCCTCGCTCTCTCTCTGTGTGTACTGACGGTCTCTCCCTCTCTCTCTCTGTGTGTTCTGACGGTCTCTCCCTCTCCCTCTCTCTCTGTGTGTCCTGACGGTCTCTCTCCCTCCCTCTCTCTCTCTGTGTGTATTGACGGTCTCCCTCTCCCTCTCTCTGTGTGTGTTCTGACGGTCTCTCCCTTTCCCTCTCTCTCTGTGTGTCCTGACGGTCTCTCTTCCTCCCTCTCTCTCTCCCTCGCTCTGTGTGTACTGACGGTCTCTCCCTCTCCCTCTCTCTCTGTATGTACTGACGGTCTCTCTCCCTCCCTCTCTCTGTGTGTGTTCTGACGGTCTCTCTCTCCCTCTCTCTCTTTGTGTCCTACGGTCTCTCCCTCTCTCTGTGTGTCCTGACGGTCTCTCTCCCTCCCTCTCTCTCTCTGTGTCCTGACGGTCTCTCTCCCTCCCTCTCTCTCTCTCTGTGTGTTCTGACGGTCTCTCTCTCTCTCTGTGTGTTCTGACGGTCTCTCTCTCTCTCTGTGTTCTAACGGTCTCTCCCTCCCTCTCTCTATGTGTGTTCTGACGGTCTCTCCCTTTCCCTCTCTCTCTGTGTGTCCTGACGGTCTCTCTTCCTCCCTCTCTCTCTCCCTCGCTCTGTGTGTACTGACGGTCTCTCCCTCTCCCCCTCTCTCTGTATGTACTGACGGTCTCTCTCCCTCCCTCTCTCTGTGTGTGTTTTGACGGTCTCTCCCTCCCTCTCTCTCTGTGTGTCCTACGGTCTCTCCCTCTCTCTGTGTGTCCTGACGGTCTCTCTCTCTCTCCCTCTCTCTCTGTGTGTCCTGACGGTCTCTCTCCCTCCCTCTCTCTCTCTCTGTGTGTTCTGACGGTCTCTCTCTCTCTCTGTGTGTTCTGACGGTCTCTCTCTCTCTGTGTTCTAACGGTCTCTCCCTCCCTCTCTCTCTGTGTGTACTGACAGTCTCTCTCTCCCTCCCTCTCTCTCTCTGTGTTCTGACGGTCTCTCCCTCTCCCTCTCTCTGTGTGTGTTCTGACGGTCTCTCCCTCCCTCTCTCTGTGTGTGTTCTGACGGTCTCTCCCTCGCTCTCTCTCTGTGTGTACTGACGGTCTCTCCCTCTCTCTCTGTGTGTGTTCTGACGGTCTCTCCCTCTCCCTCTCTCTCTGTGTGTCCTGACGGTCTCTCTCCCTCCCTCTCTCTCTTTCTGTGTGTACTGATGGTCTCTCCCTCTCTCTCTGTGTGTCCTGACGGTCTCTCTCCCTCCCTCCCTCTCTCTCTGTGTGTTCTGACGGTCTCTCTCCCTCTCTCTCACTCTGTGTGTCCTGACAGTCCCTCCCTCTCTCTCTCTCTGTGTCCTGACGGTCCCTCCCTTTCTCTCTCTGTGTGTACTGACGGTCTCTCCCTCTCCCTCTCTCGCTGTGTGTCCTGACGGTCTCTCTCCCTCCCTCTCTCTCTCTCTGTGTGTACTGACGGTCTCTCCCTCTCCCTCTCTCTCTGTGTGTCCTGACGGTCTCTCTCCCTCCCTCTCTCTCTGTCTGTGTGTATTGACGGTCTCCCTCCCTCTCTCTCTGTGTGTGTTCTGACGGTCTCTCCCTTTCCCTCTCTCTCTGTGTGTCCTGACGGTTTCTCTTCCTCCCTCTCTCTCTCCCTCGCTCTGTGTGTACTGACGGTCTCTCCCTCTCCCTCTCTCTCTGTGTGTACTGACGGTCTCTCTCCCTTCCTCTCTCTCTGTGTGTGTCCTGACGGTCTCTCTCCCTCCCTCTCTCTCTCTGTGTGTACTGACGGTCTCTCCCTCTCCCTCTCTCTCTGTGTGTACTGACGGTCTCTCCCTCTCTCTGTGTGTACTGATGGTCTCTCCCTCTCTCTCTCTCTTTCTGTGTGTACTGACGGTCTCTCCCTCTCTCTCTGTGTGTCCTGACGGTCTCTCTCCCTCCCTCTCTCTCTTTCTGTGTGTACTGACGGTCTCTCCCTCTCCCTCTCTCTCTGTGTGTCCTGACGGTCTCTCTCCCCCCCTCTCTCTCTCTCTGTGTGTACTGATGGTCTCTCCCTCTCTCTCTGTGTGTACTGACGGTCTCTCCCTCTCTCTCTGTGTGTACTGACGGTCTCTCCCTCTCCCTCTCTCTGTGTGTACTGATGGTCTCTCCCTCTCTCTCTGTGTGTACTGACGGTCTCTCTCTCTCCCTCTCTCTCTGTGTGTACTGACGGTCTCTTTCCCTCCCTCTCTCTCTGTGTGTGTTCTGACGGTCTCTCCCTTTCCCTATCTCTCTGTGTGTCCTGACCGTCTCTCTCCCTCCCTCTCTCTCTTCCTGTGTGTACTGACGGTCTCTCCCTCTCCCTCTCTCTCTGTGTGTCCTGACGGTCTCCCTCCCTCTCTCTTTCTCTCTCTGTGTGTACTGACGGTCTCTCCCTCCCTCTCTCTCTGTGTGTACTGACGGTCTCTCCCTCTCTCTCTCTGTGTGTACTGACGGTCTCTCCCTCCCTCTCTCTCTGTGTGTACTGACGGTCTGTTCCTCTCTCTCTCTCTCTGTGTGTACTGACGGTCTCTCCCTCCCTCTCTCTCTCTGTGTGTACTGACGGTCTCTCCCTCCCTCTCTCTATGTGTACTGACGGTCTCTCTCTCTCTCTCTCTCTCTCTCTCTCTCTCTCTCTCTGTGTGTACTGACGGTCTCTCTCTCCCTCTCTCTCTCTCTGTGTACTGACGGTCTCCCTCTCTCTGTGTGTTCTGACGCTCTCTCTGTGTGTTCTGACGGTCTCCCTTTCTCCGTGTGTTCTGACGGTCCCTCTGTCTCCCTCTCTCTCTCTCTGTATACTGACGGTCTCTCCCTCTCTCTCTTTACGTGTACTGACTGTCTCTCTCTCTCTCTCTCTGTGTGTGTACTGACGGTCTCTCTCTCTCTCTGTGTGTACTGTCGGTCTCTCTCTCTCTCTCTCTCTCTCTCTCTCTCTCTGTGTACTGACGATCTCTTTCTCTCTGTACTGTCGGTCTCTCTCTCCCTCTCTCTCTGTGTGTACTGACGGTCTCTCCCTCTCTCTCTGTGTGTACTGACGGTCTCTCCCTCCCTCTCTCTCTGTGTGTACTGACGGTCTCTCCCTCTCCCTCTGTGTGTACTGACGGTCTCTCCCTCTCTCTCTGTGTGTACTGACGGTCTCTCCCTCTCTCTCTGTGTGTACTGACGGTCTCTCCCTCTCTCTCTGTGTGTACTGACGGTCTCTCTCTCTCCCTCTCTCTCTGTGTGTACTGATGGTCTCTCCCTCTCTCTCTGTGTGCACTAACGGTCTCTTTCCCTCCCTCTCTCTCTCTGTGTGTCCTGACGGTCTCTCCCTCTCTCTCTCTGTGTGTACTGACGGTCTCTCCCTCCCTCTCTCTCTGTGTGTACTGACGGTCTGTCCCTCTCTCTCTCTCTGTGTGTACTGACGGTCTCTCCCTCCCTCTCTCTCTCTGTGTGTACTGACGGTCTCTCCCTCCCTCTCTCTATGTGTACTGACGGTCTCTCTCTCTCTCTCTCTCTCTCTCTCTCTCTTTCTGTGTGTACTGACGGTCTCTCTCTCCCTCTCTCTCTGTGTACTGACGGTCTCCCTCTCTCTGTGTGTTCTGACGCTCTCTCTGTGTGTTCTGACGGTCTCCCTTTCTCTGTGTGTTCTGACGGTCCCTCTCTCTCCCTCTCTCTGTGTGTACTGACAGTCTCCCTCTCTCTATGTGTACTGACGGTCTCTCCCTCCCTCTCTCTCTCTGTATACTGACGGTCTCTCTCTCCCTCTCTCTGTGTGTACTGACGGTCTCTCCCTCCCTCTCTCTCTGTGTGTACTGACGGTCTGTCCCTCTCTCTCTCTCTGTGTGTACTGACGGTCTCTCCCTCCATCTCTCTCTCTGTGTGTACTGACGGTCTCTCCCTCCCTCTCTCTATGTGTACTGACGGTCTATCTCTCTCTCTCTCTCTCTCTCTCTCTCTCTTTCTGTGTGTACTGACGGTCTCTCTCTCCCTCTCTCTCTCTGTGTACTGACGGTCTCCCTCTCTCTGTGTGTTCTGACGCTCTCTCTGTGTGTTCTGACGGTCTCCCTTTCTCTGTGTGTTCTGACGCTCTCTCTGTGTGTTCTGACGGTCTCCCTTTCTCTGTGTGTTCTGACGGTCCCTCTCTCTCCCTCTCTCTGTGTGTACTGACAGTCTCCCTCTCTCTATGTGTACTGACGGTCTCTCCCTCCCTCTCTCTCTCTCTGTATACTGACGGTCTCTCCCTCCCTCTCTCTCTTTATGTGTACTGACGGTCTCTCTCTCTCTCTCTCTGTGTGTGTACTGACGGTCTCTCTCTCTCTCTCTGTGTGTACTGTCGGTCTCTCTCTCTCTCTCTCTCTCTGTGTACTGACGGTCTCTTTCTCTCTGTACTGTCGGTCTCTCTCTTCCTCTCTCTCTCTGTGTGTACTGACGGTCTCTCCCTCTCTCTCTCTGTGTGTATTGACGGTCTCTCCCTCTCTCTCTCTGTGTGTATTGACGGTCTCTCCCTCTCTCTCTCTGTGTGTACTGACGGTCTCTCCCTCCCTCTCTCTCTCTCTGTATACTGACGGTCTCTCCCTCCCTCTCTCTCTTTATGTGTACTGACGGTCTCTCTCTCTCTCTCTCTGTGTGTGTACTGACGGTCTCTCTCTCTCTCTCTGTGTGTACTGTCGGTCTCTCTCTCTCTCTCTCTCTCTGTGTACTGACGGTCTCTTTCTCTCTGTACTGTCGGTCTCTCTCTTCCTCTCTCTCTCTGTGTGTACTGACGGTCTCTCCCTCTCTCTCTCTGTGTGTATTGACGGTCTCTCCCTCTCTCTCTCTGTGTGTATTGACGGTCTCTCCCTCTCTCTCTCTGTGTGTACTGACGGTCTCTCCCTCCCTCTCTCTCTGTGTGTACTGATGGTCTCTCTCTCTCTCTCTCTGTGTGTTCTGACAGTCTCTCCCTCCCTCTCTCTCTCTGTGTGTTCTGACGGTCTCTCCCTCTCTCTATGTGTAATGACGATCTCTCACCCCCTCTCTCTATGTGTAATGACGGTGTCTCTCTCTCTCTCTCTCTGTGTACTGACGGTCTCTCTCTCTCTCTGTGCTCTGACGGTCTCCCTCTCTCTGTGTGTACTGACAGTCTCTCCCTCTCTCTCTCTGTGTGTACTGACGGTCTCTCCCTCCCTCTCTCTCTGTGTGTACTGATGGTCTCTCTCTCTCTCTCTGTGTGTGTTCTGACAGTCTCTCCCTCTCTCTCTCTCTCTGTGTGTGTACTGACGGTCTCTCTCTCTCTGTGTACTGACGGTCTCTCTCTCTCTCTGTGTGTGCACTGACGGTCTCTCTCTCTCTCTCTCTCTGTACTGACGGTCTCTCTCTCTCTGTGTGTACTGACGGTCTCTCTCTACCTCTCTCTGTGTGTTCTGACTGTCTCCCTCTCTCTGTGTGTTCTGACAGTATCCCTCTCTCTCTCCTTCTCTCTGTGTGTTCTGATGGTCTCCCTCTCTCTGTGTGTTCTGACGGTCTCCCTCTCTCTGTGTGTTCTGACGGTCTCCCTCTCTCTCTGTGTGTTCTGACGGTCTCCCTCTCTCTCTGTGTGTTCTGACGGTCTCTCTCTCTCCCTGTGTGTTCTGACGGTCTCTCTCTCTCAGA